>NW_028246830.1:0-102500 GCF_964263255.1 Lissotriton vulgaris
GCACACTCAGGCTACTGTATTACATCAACTTCCACTGCAAGGAGGTGCGTGTGCGCTCTTTTTCTCCCAAAGTACAATACCCCATGCACTCCCATTGCATAGCGGTGAGTTGTCATTACTGCGTACCCAGACTGTTGCACCCATTGACTCCCAGAGTCCGGAGGTGAGTGCCTTTTCTTGCGCACTCGGGGGCAGATTTACAAGCTCTTTGCGCCACTTTTGCGTCACTTTTCTCATGTTAAAAGTGGCGCAGGGGGCTTGTAAATCTGCTCCTCAGACTGTTGCAACCCATCTATTCTCACTGCCCGGAGGTAGTTGTACACTACCTACTCTCTCCGCCCACAGGTGACTTCTCGTTGCTTCGGAAACAAGCTTTTTTGCTCACCTTGCGCCATTGGCGTGATTCAAAGAGGGTGCACCACGTGTCGAAGCAGCCTTCTCAGACGTTGTTACGATGGCCACACATCGCGGAATCCTCAAACGTTGAGCTTTGGAGGTGTTGTGGGGGCTGCCAATTTGTGAAACACAACCCGTTAGATAAAACGGAAGATAACGTGCGTCATTTCTTTATTAAAGGAGAGAGGAAGTGAAAGAGTGCCTGAAAAGAATATTCGCAGCTCACCTTTCTGTCACGGGTGTGTCTTTCACCACGTGCCGGGATATAATGCACCCTGAAGCTCTACATCTAAAAGATAGTAAAAGAAAGAAGTTATGATTATGTTCCAGCTGAGGTGGGGTAGAAGGAAGGGCACGGAAACCAGGCCTGGGTATATATGGTTTTATTTTTATAAATGTTTTTTTCTTCCGTAAAGTTAGTCTCTCCCGGGCTAAAATGGCAGGGTCCGTGATTTCTCTTCATCTGGGTGGTCTTCCGGTCTCTTGGTCTTTGCTGGGACTTCTTCTCGGTACCGACCCTCAAGCTTGGGACATGTGAAAACAAAAAGGGACTGTACTTTCTGGGGAATAGGTACCACCACCACCACGGGTCCTGGGGTGTGGGGGATCACCTAGTGCACGAGTATCTTTAGTGAATGCACACAATACACTTAAATTATGAGGGCACGTGTTTCGTGGGAAGTGGGGACTAGCACACTACAAAGGGAGCCCGCAAACAGTGAACATCTCACTCGGCTTTCCCCTCAGACACTCCCCGCCTCCCCAACCAGCCTGGCATACGTTCCCGTACCTTGCTGAGCCACACTCCTCCTTGGTGGGTGTGGCTGGGCGGGTCGCGGTGTCGGTGGCCTCCAGGCAGAGCAACTTCCTGGACTGGCGTCTTGCTTCTTCCGCTTCTCGCCTCCGTTGTCAGTCCATCTTCGTCCTTTCCTCCGATGCACAAACGCTCTCCTCGACAGTATCTGACCTCCTTGGTGATGTCACACGCCATCATCCTCTCTTCCTCGTTTTTCTCCAATCCCTGGAGAGCCGCGTCATCCGGGGGTGTGTCTTCCTCCTCGAAGCTGTGCAGCTTAAAGGGACAGTCTTCGGATTCCTCACGATGTCCGGCCAGCAGCTCTGCAGCGTTCATTGGCCACTCGTTCTGGTAGGGGTGCAAAGAGGGGAGGGTCGGGTCAGCGATCCACCACTCGATTTCGAGCCCGTTTCCCTCGGTAGGTTCTGACCCCTTTCTACAGATTGATAATTGTTACTATCTTAATGTGGAGTAGAATTACATCGCCCTTTCAAACACCTTCCCTCCCGCATTTAAAAAAACAACTATTTGTACAGTTCCAACTTGTTTAATAGGCTTCGATTTTTGAAACATTAGTATAGTAATGTTTTTTTTCCGGTTGTGAAAGCAAGTGGTGCGCAGTGATATACGTGGTTTCGATCATCACGAGCGACAGACATTTGACCGATTATAAAAACTTTCCTGCTATTTGGAAAAAAAATACAAATGCAATAAGATATGGTATATAGGACTGCGTACGCCTAAATCACTGCGTCGCCTTTTTGTATCCAATCTGCTGCACCCCATCTACTCCTTCCGCTGCGCACCCAGGCCTCATTGCTCACCTTTTCGTGGACAGGGCACCTTCTACATCATGCAGTCCCGCTCTGCCACCAAGAAGTGTCACACTTGGTGCTGAGTCTTGATATCACTATGGCAAAGGACATGCTTGTGCACCTATCTTCATCGCAGGTTGCTCACCCGCTCAGTCCTTGCGGTACCACTAACTCGGTGACCAAAGAGGCCACGCACGTGGTTGTGGGCCCCCTGTTTGGTAGTTCGGGCCTACATGCGGCGTCCGAACCACCAGGACGGGCCATCACAGCGCTTGCGATGGGAGCAACTCTAAAATGGCGTAGAGCATGTGCGCCCGTCTTTTTTTATTGGTAGGGTCACGTGTGTAGTGACGTATGTGCTGGATGGGTGTGGTGTGGGTGTATACCAGCCATGAGGGAGTGTGTGTGTGTGCCATTCTGACAACTTGACCTGGAAGTAAGAAATCACTACAATGGAAATCTGGGCCATGTATGTACCGTTGTTGTGTTTTTCTGGAAGGCTAAGCGGAGTGGGCTGGATTGATGTATGCCAGTTCTGCGTGAGACTGTGAACGATGACTCCGGAGCTATGGGCGTGGTTCTGACGTGAGCTATATGAAAAATCTACTGATTTGGGTGTCTGTGTTGTAGTGCTGCTGTCACCCGGGTCTTACACAGGAATGTGTCAATATGTCTGTAAAGTCCCACAATATGGCTAACATGGAAGGTACGGGGTATCACTGAAACTATATTCATTCATAGTTGCACACATAAAAGATGGTGGACTTGATGCATTTCTGCGAATATGAATGTTTGTTGTACATTCAGTGGAGTGTTGTAGCTGTAGTTAAACAGGGCTGTGAAAGGTTTAGGTTGCAGTTTTTGGCACATGAAGGACAGATAATATATAAACGTATGTGGTCATTCAGATATACTGTCTAACTTGGTGCTGGAAATCATTGTTCGAGGCTCGGAGTCGCGTCCACATCCTGTTATTGTAGAGTAATGACGTAATCAACATGTGTCTGAAAATGTACTGTAAATACAGTGGTCATGTAAGTTGTTGATATAGTTTTAAGTCGACTTTGCGCTATATAAATATGCTAAAAAATACAATAAAAAATAGTACACATTTATAAATTGACTATACAGTTTCTTTGCAGTATTGTAATGATCCACTTTGTACGTTCGTATTTGTAGAATGAGCGAGAGAAAGTTATATAATTGAAGTTTTTGTTATAGGCAGAGGTAAGATGGGTGCATACGCTGTTTACAGGACAATATAATGTGGTAGGGAGCAGAAACAGCATTTTACAAACCTAATAAGACACGGATAGTTGTAGTGGCTACGGGCACGTGTGCTTGACTCCATTTTATTACGTTGATGTTGGTAAGAAGTACAATAGTAATCATGATTTCATACACAAATATTCAATCATAAACGGTTTATGACGTCTGCTGTACAAAGGTAGGAGCACTATATGAAATACACAGAAGATTCTATCGTAAAGGGTACATGAGTTGTGGTGCACTAAGGTAGGAACGGTTTGTGTGGAGCTTGCGATGGATGCGTGGTTCAGGCAGAACGCATTGGTAAGAATGTCGCAACTGAATTTTGCCTTGATAAGGCCACGTGGCAATTATTTATGGTGCACTGAGTTAGTGTTACGTCTGGTGCTCAGCGTGTGCTCACCCTGCAATGATGCGTAGTTCGAGCGGTCTGTACTCAAAGCATTGAGTGTTGCATACTGGACTGCATAAACTTTGAGGGTTATCAATTGCTCTGCAAACTAGGTCTACTAATTGCTCCCCATAACAAATTAAACTATTGCATTTCACGCAGTGCATTCTAACTTTCTCAAAATGGGGACGTATGTCTGGTCGCGATGTTGAAGGTGATGCCCCAAAGGTACTTGGTATTGCCGGTGGTGGAGGTACATTTTGGCGCAGTCTTCTACATTCTTTGTGAACATAGTTCACAGGATGCAGGGATTAAAGGTGCTTTCGTATACTAGCAGTGCGACAAGAGTATTTTTTTGTCAGTGCCTTAAATAAATCAAGGCTAATTTCCCGACTGTGTGTAGTGTAGATACACCGCTGATTCAAGTTGTGAACCCTACTGTGCGCAGTGTACATCGAAGGCAGTAGGTAGCATAGTTATAGAAGAATGCTTTTTTCACTTATTTTAACAAAATCTGAATACATACAGTATAATTGTCTCTGCATTATGTAAATCAAGGCTGAATTTCCTTCTGTCTATAGTGTAGATGCAAAGCTGAATTCAAGTTGTAAACCCTGCTGTCCGCAGTGTAGATCTTAGGGTGGACTGCATCATCTGTAATCATGATTGAAATGAAAGATAGAACATGTATAGAATACATTGTTGAAATATGTATGTTTTTGGGACATTATAGTTCAAATTGTGACCTGTGCTGTCCTTAGTGTA
Source organism: Lissotriton vulgaris (assembly GCF_964263255.1). Taxonomy (NCBI): domain Eukaryota; kingdom Metazoa; phylum Chordata; class Amphibia; order Caudata; family Salamandridae; genus Lissotriton; species Lissotriton vulgaris. Next base: position 4,433 of record NW_028246830.1, read on the forward strand.
GACTGACATTAAGTGTGTCTTTGCACTTGGAGCTTGAATTTTATTATTCAACTAAATCTATAAGTGATATAAAATAAGTTTTTGAAGGAAGCATACTAAAGGGATATTGTATAGATTTGATAGGTGTTGTACTTAGTTTGGTTTGCACTGAGTTAGTGGTACCTGAAACAACAAGGTTCTGTGGAGCATGCAATGATGCGTCTTCCGGGTAGGCTGTACTGATAGTAATGTTTTTTGTCTTGTGAATTCAGTCTTAGTAACGCCACATGACAATGATTTTTTTGTGCACTGAGTTACTAGTATCTTTGGTGCTTAGCGTGTACATATCCTGCGATGATGCGTGGTCGGGGGGGGGGCACTGTAATTGGAGTAATGTGTTTTGTCGATTGGGTTCTGCATGAATTCCATTTAAAAGGGACAGTATGTCTCACTGTGACATAAAACTGTTCAGTCTTCTTTGCGATGATTTATGGTGCACTGAGTTAGTAGTATCTTCGGCGCTGAGCTTGTACGTATCCTGCGATAATGCGTAGTGCAGGGTGCTGCACTGGGAGCAATGTTTTTTGCCTAGTGAATTCTGCCTTAAAAAGGCTGCGGGGAGATGACTTGTGGTGCAGTGAGTTAGTGGTACTCAAAGGGCTCAGCGTGTGCGCACCCTGCCATGATTCGTGGTTCGGGGTTCCAGTGGTATAATGTCTCTTGTCTACTGGAATGTATCATGTACAATCATCATTCTACCTGAATCGTGAGCCCTCACTATGTAGACCGAAGGCAGTAGTCATCACTGACATCAAGAAATTATTTTTGTCGTATCTTTTAACAAAATCTGAGGACATAAAGTACAATTATCTCTACCTTAAAAAAATCAAGGCTAAATTGCATGCTGTTTGTAGTATAGATTCAAAGCTGAATTCAAGATGTGAACCCTGCTGTCCGCACTGTAGATCGACGGCAGTAGTCAGCAGAGATATCGACGAATGATTTGTCACTTATTTTAACAAAATCAGAACACCTACAGTACAATTGTCTCTGGATTAAATAAATCAAGGTTGAATTCCTCACTGTTTGTGGGGTATACACAAAGCTGAATTTAAGTTGTGAACCCTGCTGTCCGCAGTGTAGATCGAAGTCAGTAGTGCACACAGACATCGAGGAATTCTTTTTTTGTCACATATTTTAACAAAATATGAGGACACAGTACAATGGTCTCTGCCTTAAATAAATCAAGACTGAATTCAATGTTGTCTGTAGTGCTGATGCACCACTGGTATCAAGTGGTAAGCTCTGTTGATCGCAGTATACATTTGAAGGCAGTAGTCGGTATAGCTATTGAGAAATGTTTTTTGTGGCATCCTTTAACAAAATTGTCTCTGCCTTACATAAATCAAGACTAACTTGAATGCTGTCCGTAGTGTAGATGCAAAGCTGAATTCAAGTTGTGAACCCTACTGTCCGCAGTGTAGATCGAAGGCAATAGTTGACACAGACATCGAGAAATGCTTTTTGTCACTTATTTTAACAAAATCTGAAGACCTATAGTACAATTGTCTCTGCATTAAATAAATCAAGGCTGAATTTCCTACTGTCCATACTTAAACAAAATCTGAGGACATAGTACAATTGTCTCTGCCTTAAATATATCGAGAGTGAATTCAATGTTGTCTGTAGTGCTGATGCGCAACTAGTATCAAGTTGTAAACTTTACTGACCGCATTGTAGATCGAAGGCAGTAGTCAGCACAGATATTGACAGAGAATTTTTGTCACTTATTTTAACAAAGTCTGAGGACATAGAGTAGAATTGTCTCTGCCTTACATAAATCAAGGCTAACTTCAATGCTGTCCATAGTGTAGATCCAAAGCTGAATTCAAGTTGTGAACCCTGCTGTCCGCAGTATAGATCGAAGGCAGTAGTCGATACAGACCTAAGTCTGCGGTGCTGTGGCGCTGAGTTCGCAATCGACCTGTATCGAGGAGGCACGTGGTCATGGCGGCAGCCATGTGGCAGGATGAGGACCTTCGGTGTGGCAGTCTTTTCTCTCTGCAGAAGTGAACCACGCCCAAGGCGTAGGCTAATTATTTATACTCTTACGCTGGAGTTGCGTACATTGGATCAGCCCACTCCTCTTCTGCTTCAAGGGGGGGAGACACTGCTACATGACCGAGATATTCCTCCGAGTCTGATATAACATGGGTACGTCCACTGTGCAGTACAATACACGTATCAATAGTATATCTACACACGGAAACTTTTTTGTTTCTATAGTGAATTGTGTATAGCATATCACCGGTACACTTGGGATTCTGTAAATTATTGTTGATGTGTGAATTTACTTCCTAATACATAGTTGGTTACCACATCTCTGAACATTCAGCTGTTGTGCTTTTGTGAGGATATGGTATCTTGGGAAGGTCTGTTGTCCTGTTTTACGCTGCCTCTGAGGTAGTAGGGGGAGGGATCCGGGGTGGTGGTTGTGGTGGTGGTGGCGCTGGGTGTTGTGATTTTGTTGGGTGTTGGAGGTGCATAATTAGTACCTCCATCACATATTCATCTTTAAATATGGGTGTGAGTTGGGTGTAATTCACGCAGTAGATAGTTGACCTCCTTACACCAGTTAAATGTTGATGTTAATTTGTTACTGGTAAGTGGAGCTATCGCCTTTTTTTGTAGTGGTTTGTGGCGATTTTGTTGGCGTAAGGAATAAATTAAAGAGTGGTGATATTTGCAGTTTTTACTAGGTTGAGATTGGGATGATTAAAAAAGATAGAAAGAAACAGATACGCTTAATGAACATTATAATTAAGAATTATCTTTTAAAAAACCTTTGAAATTCACTGAAATAACCATAGGTTTCAGACAGGTTATAGTTAGGAATTATCATTTAAAAAACCTTGGAGAGTAATTGAAAAAACCATAGGTTTTTAGGGGTGTTATAGTTAGCTGGACATTTCACTCTTACAAAACCATTGAAATTCCTCTGTTATAGTTAGTTGTATTAACTGTAACTCTCGTACCCGCAATCCACTGGTGATGATGTCACATATTACATCATTCATGACATGGTCCGTGACACCACTGATGACATCATCCACGTGACAATCAGATACACCTCATCATACACTAGTAGAACCTTTCATCACTCACTGTAAAATAGAGTTTCATATTTGAATCCATTGACACAGCAACACACAAGTATCTAAAAACCCACTCAGTGATTCCTAGATCTACACACACATCTAATCAAGTACCTATAGATTCACTCATACATGTTGTCAATGATCAATAGAACACTATCAAATATACTTCTACACTTCTATTAATATTACACACCAGCACACATCCTATTCAGTAATGCAGTCATACTACTCACATTTACAAACAATTTATCCTATTTACATTTACTCAGCTACACACTTATACAAATAGCACTTCATTTATTCATATAGATAGTAACTCATGCTTGGTGTGTTATGAAATCACTATTACAAATATACTGTTATTTATACAGTCACTCATGCAATCAATGAGTTTTATGTACATTTATTTATATACAACAACTGTCACACACACTGTCTTTTATTTCTACTTTGTTGGATTTGGGGGTCTCTAGTTGGCACAGGTAGGTACTTGTGACAAATAGGTACCCTCGCCTCTAGTTAGGATAAGGGAATTACACTCTTAAAATAACCCCTGCTCACCCCCTTGGTAGCTTGGCACGAGCAGACAAGCTTTATCTCAGAGGCGTTGTGTGTTAAGCATTTGTGACCTTATACAATAACCCAGTGATAACACTACAAATGGACACCACACAGGTTTTATATAAAAAATAAGTAGACTTTACATAGTTACCACAAGACCTTAAACAACAAAAATACACAATACTATTACTAAGCTTAGTTCAGTTCAGTTCATAGATTCGACACTTTGTGTCAATGTACCTTAGGTTGCATTGCGATTCCATGACAAGCAATGTTGCAGAGATGGGAATACGCCAAAGTTCAGATACAAAGAAATAAAGACGTGAAGATCTTCCAGTTGCGGCACGCTTCTCGGTTCGATGCGTTGACTGCAGTGACGACACCCTGACGATGCGACGGCAGTAGCTCCAGCGGCGACACTTTTCCCACGATGCATGAAGCTTCCGCTCGATGCGACAACTACAGCGGTGACATCCAAGATGCAACGGCAGCAGCTCTGATGGCGGCACGCTTCTCATGGATGGGAGGTGCTCCTCCGATGTGGTGCAGTGGTGCAGTGCAACAGTTCCAGCGGCAACACCCTCCTTCGGAGTTGCTACGGCAAGCCAAGCGACGGCGACGCGCTTCTTCTCGTTGAGTCGCGCTTCCAGCTCCTTGCGACACACAGTTCCTCAGAAGGCCCAAAACAGCAGCAGGCACTTCCAAGGAACTCTGGGGAGCTGGGGGGTTGAAGTCTGTTGTCCCTAAGACTTCAGCAGGAGCCAAGCTCTTTTCCAAACCCTTGGAGATTCTTCACAAGTTGAAAGCAAAGTACACAAAGTTCCTTTCTCCTTCCTTTGGCAGTAAGGCAACCACTGCAGGCCAATCCACCTAGCAGCACTTCAGCTTGGGAATAGTCTCTCCTCAGTTTTTTGAGGTTCCTCTCCTCAGTAAAGGTTTCTTCTCATAGTCCAAAAGTGATCTAATTTCTTGGGATCGGGGTCCCAATATTTATACCCCGAAATCCTTTGTTCTCTGAGCGGAGAGGGGCCTTTGTCCAGTCCAAAGCACTTCTGAAGCACTCTATTTACCTTTCACAGTGCAGGGCAGGCACATCAGACGCCCCACAGGAGCTGGAGCCAGCATTGTGGAAGGCAAGTACACTCCAGGGGCACTTTGTTTACAGGACTCCTCTTCTTTCAGTGTGCAGGGCAGAGACATCAGCCGCTCCCCAGGGGGTGGAGACAGCATTGTGGAAGGCCGGCACAGTCCTATTCAAGGTTCAGGTGCAACTCCTCCCTCCCATCTAGATGCAGATCTCTCCATTCACAACTGGGTGACTCAGTCTGTCTCTTTGAATCCCCCAGCCCTGTCACTCACAAACCCAGACAAAGGAATACACAACCTAGCAGAGGCAGGTTTGAATGGTTAGACAAGCAAACCCCTACTTTCTAAAGTGGTATTTGCAAACACAGAATGTTAAAACCAACTTCACTAAAATATGTATTATCATTCTGAGTTCAGGCATACTAAACTCTACTTTCTACCACTTTCTCTGAGACAGTTAGGATTCTAAAATGTAATAACTTTAACAGCCCATTCTGACCTATGGAGAACAGGCCTTGCAATAGTGCAAAACTAAAATGGCTGTAATTCACTATTAGGACATGCCACACACACACGAGGGCGTGTCCTACCTTATACTTACAATGCACCCTGCCCTTGGGCCTACCATAGGGGTGACTGATATGAAGAAAAGGGAAGGTTTAGGGACTGGGAAGTGGGTGCAGTTGCCCAGTCAGCATGACAGTACCAGACTGCACGCAGGCTCTGCAATGGCAGACCTTAGACACATTTTACAAGGCTGCTTCTGTGGGTGGCACAACCAGTGCTGCAGGCCCACCAACAGCATTTGGATTTACTCGCCCTGGGCACACTCAGTGCACTAGACTAGGGTCTAAGAAGTAAACCAAATAGCCGAACATGGAACCACTGATTACTACATCAATTTACAATAGGGAGCACTTGCACTATGGACTGGATAGCAGTGGCACAGTACCAAAAAGCATCTAACACCAGCAAAAACACAGGAGGCAACAGCACAAAAATGGAAGGGAGACCCACGCCAATGGTGCCAGGTATAACAGATATGTACCATTGAGAAATGCTTTTGCTCATCACCATACCCATGAAGATATTCAGTCACCTAAACAAGTATTATAACGCGTAGTCTAAACCTAATATAAGTACTGAATTAACTATTCACATATATTTGGGCAGTCACAGATCCCCCCACTGAAGCACACACACATTCACTTTCCATTACAAATAATCAGTTAACTAATCAATACCTAATATAGTCTTTCACATAGCTAGTAACCAACTGGTACAGCACTTTACACAACAACTGGAAAAGGAATACAGATATTCTCACAGTTTAGTCACTATCTAATATATTTAGTGAGACACTATAAATTAGTCAAACAGTCAATCACACTGCTACTAAATCCTCCATCCAGATATTTATATATGCCCTCATTCTTCAATGCAGATTGCTATATATTTAACCTCATAGCTGCTATGGAACGTCCAGCTCCAGTGCTGGACGTTCGATTGCGCAGGTTCAGTTCGAACGTTCAACGGCCAACGGCAGCACTCCCGAGGTAGTGGTGCCGTCGGCCGGTGAACGTGCGCAGCACCTAAAGGGTTAATACATATTTAAATAACAAACCACACCACATTCACTGGATGATGTCATCAGTGATGTCATTTGAGATGTCATCAGTGATGTCACTTACCATGTCATGAATGAAGTAATATGTGACATCACCAGTGGATTGCGGGCCTGAGAGTTACTGTTAGTACAACTACCTATAACTGATGAATTTCAATGGTTTTGTATGAGTGAAATGTCCAGCTAACTAGAACGTCCCTGAAACCTATGTTTTTTTCTGTGAATTTCAAAGGTTTTTTAAATGCTAATTCCTAACTATAACCTGCCTGAAACCTATGGGTTTTTTCAGTGACAATATATATATATATATATATATATATATATATATATATATATATATATATATTACCTACTGGCAGTCGCCAGTAGGTATATATAGTTAGGATTTTTTCTCTATGGAACTTTTGAAAATTCTATGTCTAATAACTTTGGCATTTGTGGACGGAATCGGCTGAAATTTTCAGGAAAATGGCACATTTTGTTTCTGATCAGCCCCTGAAAATTTGGGGGGGTTTCGTCAAGGGGGGGCCGAGAAAAAAGGGGGGTCCCAAAACGCGTTTTTCCCATGTTAATTTCCATAGGGCGTTTGGCCTCACTTTTAGCTCGAACGGCTGAATGGATTTACACGAAACTTGGCAAAATTGTAGGGACTGTTAGCCCGATGTGCCTTTGCTGGGTCTCAATATATGTGCTCCAGTGGATTTTGAGAAATTAACGTTTAAAAAAACAGATATATCTGTGACAGCGTCCTGGATAGCGCACCAGTTCGCGTAACTGAGCTTTGCGAAGCGAAGCTGATTGGCTCTCCGGTGTTTGTCAACATTCTAAACAGTCCGTAGCGGCCGCCATCTTGTCTCTCGGTAGGATCGAGAGACAAGAGGAGGCCAAAACGAAGGGGGAAATGAAGGAAAGGGGGCAAGGTAGACCCCTTCTGACCCCCTAGGATTGATTAGGGGGATATTAAAGTGCCCCGCGGGGCCAAAAACAAAAAAAAAAAAATTTCTTTTCGTGGGGTGCGCCCGGTTCGCGTACCGGAAAGCGGTCTGGGGAGCGTACTATAAGGAAACAAGAATGATTGACTTTTAACTTATTGTATGTTTATTGATTGTTCGTTTTGTTTTTTTTTTAGTTTTTTTTTTATTTACGTAGCTACATGTAGGTATCAATGTAGAGTCTATAATTTAATAAACGCCGTCTCCTTTGTAGATATCTTGCTTGTTGTTAAAGAAGTTATTGTGGTATATGGAATTCATACCATAGTCTGTCTGGAAAGCCGAAACAACATGGTGGCAGGAGATGATAAAGAGATGTTAAATACACATTGGGGATTATATAGTGGGAGAAAGGAAGTAACTATGAACAAAGTTAGTATGTAACACAAAAAAGTTGCACAGTATATTTTAAGTCTCACTTTATATTATATCTATTTTGGTACTATTTCATAATTTACATATAAAAAAGAACAATGTCTCACACTATTTTTAATTTTTAAATAAAAATTTATTGTTGTGATTTTTCAAAATCTAAAAGAATTTCCAACATTAATTCATCAGGTATGTCCTCCTTTTCATTCCATGATTCAATTTCTTCTACACAATTAATTAAGTCTTGGTCCAGAGAGTGATCCATAAAGTCTATTTCCTCTTTGTCTTCCTTAGGATTGTTTTCCATATTAATTTCAAATGAAATATTAATTTCATTTTGTTGTCCTTCCATTTTCTTGCTGTAAATTGCATAAAAAATAAATATATCAGTACAGATAGGGCACTGTTGGGTTTCAGTACAGACAGGCAGTTTGGTTATTTAAACAGTGTTTTTTTCTTTGGGCAGTGTGTGGTATCAAATTGGAAGTAGAAATATGAAGAAAATTATCAAATAAACTCTTAGTCAATTCTGAATTATAATAGAGAAGTCTAACTCTATCCTTAACTCAGGGCCGGCGCTAGGCATGGGCAGCGTGGGCTGCCGTTCAGGGCCTCGCACTCAGCCCACCAGCATGGGGCCACGCACTGGTGATGTGTCCTTTTGTTTTCCTGGAGATCTATCACAAAGAAAGGTGTCGCCTGCAATTAAGGTCCATTGGCGGGGGCCCCCTCCTTGGGCCTCTCATGGATGGTGTCAGGAGGTATAGGGGAGGAAGAAGGAGACGCTCCTTCAATTGCAAGGAGACCATTCACAGACACTGTGGGGGGGCCCATTGTTCAGCATTTTGGCGCACCCTCAGTTTTAACTTTTAGACCACAATCAATTCTCACACCTATGAAGGTGTGAGAAATGCTTGTGGATTAAAAGTTAAAACTGTGGGGGCGTCAAAATGCTGGACAATGGGGCCCCCACAGTGTCTGTGCATGTTCTGCTTGTAAGTGGCCAGTTATGTAATTTGGAGGGGGCCTTGCGCACGTTCCCTTTTAGCCCAGGGCCTCGCAAATCCTTGGACTGGCCCTGCCATAACTAAAACAGAGAAGTTTATTTTATTCTATAAGTATTACAGAGTGAAAGAATAAAACTGTCTGAAAATGTTTTTCTAATTAGCTTTCAGTACAGAACATACTTTAGTTTTTAAAATAATATCTTACCTTTTAAATATAACTTGAAGTTATCAGTTGATTTTTTTGTTGTTCTGCACTTCACGAAGTAGTAGTCAAAATGGCTGTGTTTCTCTCTCTTTGTTTATATATATATTCAGGTACATAACCAATCAAATGTCTTGATATAATAGTAGAAATTGAAAGTAATCTTTTAATTGGTTGTCATTTCCAACACTTCCGATATGTTTTGTGAAGTAATTTACCTCAGGGATTTTAGAGAGTTCTACATGCTAAATGGCTAAATGGTATTCCAACTAAATTTGTGAAAATGGTAGGGATTGGTATGTAGTATGAGCTACTGTTTAATTGGTGAAAGTGTCTCCAGTGGTTTTTCTGCAAATTACTTTCCCACCTTTTTTAAACGAGTGCTTGTCAGTGCGTTTCCCGGTACGCGAACTTGCAGTGTTACGGGAGTCCTCCATTTTGTGTTTCGGTAGAATTGAGATATAAGATGGAGGGTAAATAATGTTCAGAATGGGTAGATTGGGGTACTTTAGACGTATGCTGTTTCCCTAAGTTTTCTGAGGGTGGCTGAGGAGGCTCATATATGTCGATTAAAAAAAATTGTTTTTTTTCGCGTGGTTAGCTGCCGGTACGCGAACTGGGTAGCGTACCGGAAAGCGAATATAGGTGAAAATAAGTGAAAAAAAGGTACATTCGAAATTTCAAAAGAGTACACTAAGTTAAGGTAGCTCTGAAAAGAGCTTTTGGGTTCAAGCGTTGGATGGGGGCGGAGTCTAGGAACATGGCGGCGGCAGGCTAGCGGCTGTCGCGGAGCTCTCCACCCGAGCGTATGAGCTAAGCAGACCCGACAGAGCTACACGGTGAGAATTCGATGGTCGGAGTCTTGTGAGCCTATGCCTTGAGAGTGAGCGGCTTTTTTTTCCCTTTTTGTTCCTCCGAGGAAGCCGGTGCGGTGCAGTGCGGTAGTGAGGCGGCGGTGAAGGCAGTGAGGCGGCGCAGAAGAAACAGAGAAGCAGAGGTCGGCATTAGGACCACGGGGCTGGGAAATGGTCGCAGAGAGCGTCAGCTGGAAGGACGTTGGAGGAGGAAGTATACGGGACCCGAACTGCAAGGCACCGAAAGCGGCAAGAGTAGATTTCGGAGCTACAACGGGGGAGCCTGTTACGAGGAAAGAAGTACAGATAAGTGGGGAAACACAAAAGGAGGGAGCCTGGAAGTGGGGCAGATGCCAGCTCATAAGAAGCGTTTTTTCCATACAGCAATATAGAGGTCCTGTGTTTTGGGGGCATCTGTCTATCAGTGGGTATCATTTTCCTGCCACATTAACGACTCTTGATAGAGGTAAAGCCCGTATGGAGGCAGCCCCACTAGAGGCAACAGTAACAGCACCTACATCACTTTTTCAGAGGGAAGGTTGCCGAGAGATTGAGGCTGGCACTGGAGCTTTTACAACAGCAGACGCTAGTCCAGCAAAACCAGAGCACAAGGGGAAGGGACAGGTTAACAGTAGGTTGGTTAAAAACCGAGGAGAGGTAGTGAAAAACAGATACCAGCTGAGGTCCAAACAAGAGCTAAAGCAGAGGGGGGTCCTAGATTCGACGGAACTCGGAGAGAGGGTGAGACCTTCTCCTCTCACTCCACATAAAAGCAAGAGAAAATTAGGTTCAAAGAAATCTATTATCAGTAAACCCCCTCAGCAGATTCCAGCACTAAAAAATACCCCCTCCCTCAAAAGCTACTTTAAGGTGCTAGAGAATATGAGCTCCACAAAAGAGGGGGTAGCTGTAGAGGAGGCCCTGCAGTCTACACAGGAGTCAGAGTCTACCCCCGCACCTGGTCTGGTTCTCTCTAATAGGTATTCTCCATTGACAGAGACCAGAACTGTGGAAGCACTAGCAGACCCAGAAAGTTCAGTAAATATAGACTGTGATACTACATTAAGCCGTGCCGATACTGGTATTAATTTGGGCAATTTGGATAACTCATTGCTCCCTCATGAACTTTTGAGTCAAAGTGAGTTGGCGCAAATTCATACAAGTACATTGGCCTCAGATATCGCTCCTACAGTTCTGGCCACACCGGAAAAGGAAAAAGAAAAAGAAAAAGAAAAAGTAAAAGATAAGGGTATAGAGGAAGATACAGGCATGTTTTCTAAATCCTCGCAGGAGATAGAAAAGATTGGGCTTCTGCTTCACTCCCTGAGAGGTGATCTATTGGAGAAGTTTGAGGTCTCCGAGTCTAACCAAAAAAGATTACATGATAGGTTTGACTTATTAGAAACTAGAATGGATGGAATAGAAACACGAACAGTTACTTTGGAGAAAGAGGTCTCTACCCTGTCAGAGATTGCAACAGAAACCAGTGAGGAACTAGGCGCCTTAAGGAAACAGAATAAGGCATTGATGATGGACATGGAGAGACTGGAGACACACTCAAGACGGAACAATCTCCGTATCCTAAAAATACCTGAAGGAGAGGAGGTAGGGGTATATAAAAGCCTTTGTCTGCAGACTCCTTAGAGAGGGGGTATTAAAAGACCATACAGATATAGATCTTGAAGCGGAGATACAAAGAGTGCATAGGGATCCCTTCAGGATACACCAAGACCGTAAGGGGCCTAGGAAAATACTGGTTTATTTTCAGACCTTTTCTGTTAAAGAGCTGATATTGAGCAAAGCCTTAGCTAGTGCCTCTCTTCACTACAGAGCGAATCCATACCAAATTAGGTCAGACATAGGTGCAAGAGCAGCCCAGAGGCAATGGGAATTGGGATCAAGAATGCCAGAACTGAGATCTTTTGGCGCAAATGTGCAGATGAAATTCCCAGCCCTGCTTAAGGTCATGTGGAACAATAAAACATATACATGTAATCAGCCGGAAGAGGTAGATGATCTGTTAAAAAGGATGAGGGAGTAGGCAAGGTCAGGCGGATGACTTCCTGTCTTTAACTTTCAAATAATTAACTTGTTAGTCTTTATTTAGAATAATCAAAAATACTTACTCTGGTATATATTCCTGTATATAGATGGTGTTTGATAGGTATATAATTCCGAGGCATTAGATAACCACTAATAATAAGATAAAATAATAAGATATCAATTAATTATAGGACATATCACTTTTACACTAAGCTACACGAAGTGTTGTAAAAAAAAAAAATAAAAAAAAAAATAAATAAAATAAAATAAAATAAATAAATAATAAAAAAAAATATATATATATATATATATATCACATAGGACTTGGGGTTTTCATATGAGGTTAGATCAATTTTACACGCAAAACGGAGAGAGATGAGGTATAGGTTTGAATTTAGGGAAGCATGTGGTATTGATGAACTAATTTGGGTTTCTATCATTAGATGTTGCCACGGGATAAGGAATTAGAGCTATAGAGTGGGCTCGATAGGTGGAGAGCTCCACAAGGGCAGGACAAACGCCCAAGGTGAAGGGGGGGTTCCTTGGGGGGTGGGAGAGGGGGGGAGAGGGGGGGGGGACGGGTGGAAAAAAAAAGAAAAAAAGTCCTCATTTAAAAATAGAAACTCTGAGACAGCTATTCATATACATAGACAAACACAGAAACAGAAACGCACAATCTGCCATTTTTTGTATTATAATTAAGCTGAATAGGGAGAGCAAAATTTGGTTATGGCTATAAACCCCTACATTAATAGTAAAATTATATCTTGGAATCTCAACGGAATAGGAAACCGAAAGAAACAGCAGAGGGTTGGTGATTTTTTAAAGAAGCTTGAGGCTAGTATATACCTATTACAGGAGACCCATATTGAGGAAAAGGAGTGTAAGAAGGTCTTCGGGAATAGGCATTGGGTACAGGATATTTTATGCTCCAGGCAAAAGGGAGCGAATAAGGGAGTAGCAATAATTATTAGAGCAAATAGGAATATTAGAGTTCAGAGGTGGGATACAGACCAGACAGGGAGATGGTTGGCAGCTGAGCTCTTAGTAGCAGGGACACCTTATAATGTTGCAGTCTATTATGGTCCTAATGAGGATAATGAAACTTTTTTGGTTAAACTTGAGGGGGTTTTGATGTCCAGTAGGGCACCTCTGATTTTAGGGGGTGACTTCAATCTTGTCTTAGACACTCAATTAGATCGTACCTCAAGAGCGAAATATATCCCACCAAAGAAATCCCTCTCTGCTCTGAAAAACATAATGAAAGAATATAATCTGTTGGATGCATGGAGAACAAAAAATGGTGATCTCAGAGAATACTCGTTTTATAGTAAAAAATACAAGCAATTCTCGAGAATTGACTTATTCTTGGTAGATCACCTTTTGGAACCAGCCCTGATCTCGGTTACTCATATTCCTGTAGGCCTTTCGGACCACTCAGTAGTACAGCTCAATATCAACCTTTCAAATGCTACCATTGAACGTAGGTGGACTCTGGACAGGACAATTTTCTTAGATGTCAATATAAAAGCAAAAATCTGTAACAGCATAAGGGAGTTCTTTTTGATCAACGTGGGCTCAGCACTAGAACAGATAGTATGGGAGTCATTTAAGGCCTTCCTCAGAGGTATCTTGGGAACCCAAATGAGATTAAAAAGAAAAGAGATTAAAGACACAGAAATTAAAGATCTTAATTCTATTAAAAAGAAAGAGCTGGAGCTTCAACATGCAGCTCTGGAGGAAAGGGAGAGGATCCAAGTACTAGAAAAAGAACTCTTTGAGTTGCAGCTGAGTCTTAAAGTTAGTGCTGATAAACAGATTCATGACAGATGGGAAGTTAGTAAATTAAAAAACTTCGAATACGGAGAAAAATGTGGGGCACTTCTGGCATGGAAAGCAAGAGCTGACAGGACTAGAAATAACATTGACATCCTGATCCAAAGGGCCACTGGAAGTAAGTTACTTAAAGAAGAAGAAATTAGGGAGGAAGCCAGAGGATTTATGGAGGAGCTTTATCGAGAAAACAATAAGACTGGCACAGAAGACTTAGAGAAGTGGTGGAATCAAAGGGCATTACCACAACTGAATGAAGAGGATAAGAAGACCCTGTCAAGAGACATCACAGAGGGGGAAATAAGAACTCAACTAAAGAAAATGAGCAGGAATAAAGCCCCGGGCCCCGACGCTCTGCCGACAGAGATCTATAAAGATTATGAGAACGAGATTACTCCACATTTACTGACTCTTTTTAATAACATTTATCAACAAAAAGGGGATGTCCCACCATCCTGGTTCGAGGCCACTATCACTCTAATCGCTAAGCCAAACAAGGACCCAAAGAATATAGAATCATATAGACCCATAGCTCTTCTAAACTCGGACCTTAAAATATTCTCTGGAATTTTGGCTGAAAGACTATCTAAAGTAATTAAATCTGTCATTCACCCGGATCAAAGGGGCTTTATTCCAGGACGACAGCTTAATGAGTTGACCTTTCAGGTTATAGGTGCAATAGATTATGCTTTATATAAGGGACTGCCACTTACCATTGTGGCAATTGACGCCGCGAAAGCTTTTGACCAAGTCAACTGGTTATTTTTGTGGGACACCCTAGCAAGGTTCGGTTTTCCGCTACCATTTATTCAAGCTGTTAAAAACCTATATGGACATCCACGAGCTAAGGTTTTGGTTAACGGAGCCTTGTCAGACTGGTTCGAGATATCGAGAGGGACGAGGCAGGGCTGCCCCCTGTCTCCTCTCCTCTTTGATTTGTATATTGAGCCTTTTGTTATGGTAATTAGATCTGACCCAACAATTCTTTCTTTTAATATGGGTGGGCTGGAACTTAAAACTGCTTTATATGCCGACGATCTGCTATTATATACCACAAACCCACTAGAAGCAATCCCAAAGTTATTTACTCTTGCAGAAGAATACGGAGCAGTCTCAGGATACGGTATCAACAAAAATAAAACAGATATAATGAGTTGGAATAGCCCTATTCCCATTCCTGATGTAAAGAGTAAGATTAGATACTTGGGTATTTATATTACTAAAGATTTATCAGACTTACCTAAAGTGTCCTGGCAGGTCGTAGTGAAAGATATTATTAAACTCCTTCAGAGATGGTCTAACCTTCCTCTCAGTATCTATGGAAGAGTAAACTTAATTAAAATGGTAGTACTACCAAAAGTGACCTTTTTATTCAATAGTATTCCGCTAACATTCCACAATAAAGACATCTTAAATCTTCAGGGGAAAATAAGTTCATTTATTTGGGCATCTAAGTCCCCAAGAATTGCCTGGAGGAAATTAAGGAGAGGGCTAAAAATAGGAGGACTGGCTCTCCCCGACTTGTTAAATTATTGTTATGCATTTCACTTTAAAAATTTTAGACTCCTGGCCAATAAACTAGATGCATCGTCACATGGTCGTTTGTTTCGAGCTCTTCTATCTGACCTACCTCAGGGCCTTGAATTTTTCTTGTTTAAGTTCGGCGCCCAAAAATTCTACAAAAAAGTCCGCCTCAAAATATTATTGACTGCCCTAAAAGTTTGGCAAATAGCATGTAAAACATGGAAGATTCCTTACTATAATTTTTTGGCACCAATTTGGGACTCCCCCGGAACACCAGAATGTTTACTAGACAGACTCTCATTCCCCCTGAGGGAAGCGGGGTTTAATCGATGGGGAGATCTCCTGGTGAATCATAAATTAATGGATTGGGTATCCTTATCCAATATAACTGGAGGATCTCTAGCGAGGTTTAAATATTATCAGTTATCCTCATGGTGGGGGAGCCAAAACTGGATGTCAGAAATGGAAGGCTGTGACCTTTTAGATCTGGCAAATAGACAAGTAGGCTGGAAGAGGGAGGTCTCAGCGTGGTATAACGCATTGATTGGGGTAAATGATAGTCAAGAAGCAGAGATTTCTAAACTATGGGGAGATATAATAGGAGAAGGTCCTGAGAAACAACTAGAGGTATGGCTGGATTCTTTTGCAATCTCTCAGAAAATAATAAAACCTGCTAATCTTAGGCGAAATCACCTTTTTACGGCATACAGGGTATACTGGACCCCTTCTAAGCTTTCAAAAATCTCTGGAACACCACATGTATGCCCTAGATGCAAACAGGCAGAGGCAGATGATGTACATATTTTTGTAGAATGTAGTGAGATTAAAAATTACTGGTTAGCTGTCTGCATCTTTTTGGAGGAGGTACTTGTTAGAACAATCACAGGTAGCCCTAGGTTGTTTTTGATGGGCTTGTTGGAAGAATATGATTTGACAGATAACATTACCCAGTTTATATTTTTTGTGATTGTCATCGCCAGAAGAGAGGTATGCAAAGAATGGAAATCCCCAACCCCCCCTAGGTTTGCAGAATGCTTAAAGAACATCATGGCCATTAGTAAAACAGATCTTAAATGTGGTGGAGAGGAGGCGGAAAAGATTTGGGCACCGTTGCTTAAATGGTCGGACAGTTAGACACTAAACGTCCAATGATTAAGCCAGGGGTTTGCGGTCTGGTCCTCCCCAGGACAAGGTACAGAAACATCGAGTAGGGGAGTTGGACTAGAAGAGAACCCACCTCTGGGAGATTTCTCGAAGGCCATACACATAACCAAATATTCCAGGGCGCACAGTAAGGTTGTTTTTGTGTTGGCAGAGTTGAGAGTTTCCATCTGGAGTCATTTTTTTGGTGGCAAATATGAGGACAAAAAAAAATTTTAGAAAAAAAAAAAAAAAAAAAAAGAATGGGTAGATTGGGGTACTTTAGACGTATGCTGTTTCCCTAAGTTTTCTGAGGGTGGCTGAGGAGGCTCATATATGTCGTGGTTAGCTGCCGGTACGCGAACTGGGTAGCGTACCGGAAAGCGAATATAGGTGAAAATAAGTGAAAAAAAGGTACATTCAAAAGAGTACACTAAGTTAAGGTAGCTCTGAAGAGCTTTTGGGTTCTGTGTATGTTCTAGAAATGCACGCCATCTCCTCTGTAGATATCTTGCATGTAGTAACGCAAGTTATTGTTGTAGATGCAGCCCATTCCATGGTCCCTCATGTAAGCTGAAACAGACTTATTTACATGCTTCCTCGATTTCTCAATTTGTGGACAAAATTGATTGGACCACCTCCATTTTTGTCTTTGGCATATATTAGAATATACCAAGGCAGTTTGAGGAAAAAGTGTCATCAATTGCTCAAAGGTGTCCTTTAAAAGCATTTCCAGACCTACCCCAGTCAAAGTGCCCAAATCGTATCCTCCACAGTGCACTATTATAAGGTCAGGGTTTGGCAAATGCAAAAAGGTTTTCACCAATGGTATCAATTGGTGACATTTCAATCCTCTTCAACCAATCCATTTGATTTCCACATTTTGTAAATTGAGGTTGTGTAAATTTCTGTTATCAGCATACCTGTGAGCCCAGTGGATGTAGCTATGTCCCAGAATCCAGACTGAAAACATGGCTAGAGGAGTTTTTGCTGCAGTCAGATGAAGTGTGGGAATGAAATGGCAGTTGAAATAGTGATGTTTGTAATGTAAAACACTGTGGATTTTAAGTGCAAATGATTCATTAGCAGTGATTGGTGTATTTCCATTGCTGAAAACAGAAAGTTAGGGTGCATGGATGTGTTCTTTGAAAGATGTATTTTGAATGGTTATTTAAAAATGTTGTTATGAAAGATTGCAGTGGATTAGCAGGTGTACTGAGAGTTCAGAGTTCATTTGAAACATTGTTGTGTGAAATTGTGACCATGACAGGTCAGGCAGGCGGTAGTTGCTATGGAAAAGAGGTAGAAAGGGCAGAGGGGGGGAAGGGTGTTGATTTGAAAAAAGTGAGGGAAGAGTTTTTATTGGCTGACATGAGAGATATGTGTGTTGAATATCAGCGTTTCGGTGCCTTTGTTGGTTCCAGCCTCTGGAGTGCATACCTTTAATTCTGGTACAGAATAATTGGTGTGTTTCTGAGACTGTTTTCAATTTCCAAAAAAATTTGTAAAGGTGAGTTATCGTTTATATATTTTAGTTAGAGTAGTATGCTTTTTTGCGTAAATAAGAAAGTCAGCTGTGTATTTAAAATGATGTTTTGCGTCAAGTGTTTGCATTCTGCTTTCAAAGGCGATTTTGCATTCTTCATTTACAGAATCTGAAAAATTATTGGTTCGGTAAAATACCGAATCGGTAATTTTACCGATTCTGTAAATTTGCTATGGAGGGGGGAGTCTTCTGAGTCTCAAATGACTTAATGAATCGGTATTTTAGCATGAAATCAAACTTCATGGTAAAATACCGATTCCGGTGTGCATGCACATTTGTGCATGCACACGTATGTCATGTGAAAGGCAGACCTGCCCTTACATGAATGTAGGTGTATTATTGTTTTACATAAGGTTTTAAAACTTTGTTTGAAATCAAATGCATGCACACTTGGGGCCCGATGTAGGTGGTCGTTTAGGCCATTTACCGACCGGTTACGGCTGATTTCGGTCGTTTCCGACCTGTAAATGGCGAAAAGGTATGTAGGCGTCTAAATCCAGGGCCACATGTAGGTAAATCTACATTTACAGAATCGGTGAAATTGTTTTTGATGGTAAAATGATGTGACTCCTGCAGTGCGTCGCTTTTGCGGAACAGATATATGATGTAATTGTGTTGTTAATGTTACGGTGTACATGTAAAAAATGATGCATAAGTGTTGCACGGGCATTGTAGATACTCTCCTATGTGTGCTTAGCAATTTCTAGTCACTTCCCCCGGGTTCAAGGGCCTTGTAAATACGTCCCCATGTGTGTCTGGTCATTTGAAGTCACTTTCCTCGTAGTGTAAGGCCCTTGTAAATACGCCCCCATGTGTGCCTGGCAAATTTTAATTTTGATTGTTTGAGTTACATAGCCATGTTAAAAGTTATTGAAAAGAAGGTGCAAGTTCCTTAAAAAAACGTTTTCATGTGTATTAGGGCATTTTTAGTCTGTTCCCCAAGAATGTAGGGGCCAGATGTAGGTGGACGAAAATAGCCATTTACCGATCGGTAACTGCTGAATTCGGCCGTTACCAACCGGTAAATGGCCATTGACATGTAGGGGCCCTTAAATGTTGCATTTTCGGTAATTTTACCGATTCGGTAATTTTACCGAAAATGCAAGATTGAAATGTGGGTAGCCAATTTTCCATTCGCACATGGCTTTCAGAATCGGTATTTTACCATGGAATACAAATCCATGGTAAAATACCGATTCCTGTGTACATGCACATCTGTGCATGTACACATGTACCATGTGACAGACAGACATGCCCTTAGGGCATGTCTGTGTGCCACATTGCACACATGCCCGTTTTGGGTGTGCTAGAGGGTGTCAAAGTGATACCCCCTGCACCCTTGACAAATTCGATATTTACCGATTCGGTAAATACCGAATCGGTATTTGAATTGAATCCTATGGGCTTCAAGGCCCATAGGATTCAATAGCAAATACCGATTCGGTATTTACCGAATCGGTAAATACCGAATTTTTAAGGAATCGGTAATAAATCAGATGTTGGTACCTACATCCCATTTACCGATTTTTGAAATACCGAATCGGTAAAATTCGGTAATATTCGGTATTTCAAAATCGGTAAATGTGATTTACCTACATCTGGCCCTAGGTGTATTATTGTTTTACATAAAAGGTTTAAAAACTTTGTTTGAAATCAAATGCATGCACACTTAGGGCCAGATGTAGGTGGTCGTTTCAGGCCATTTACCGACCGGTTACGGCCGATTTCGGCCGTTTCCGACCGGTAAATGGCCAATCGGTATGTAGGGGCCTAAATCCAGGGCCACATGTAGGTAAATCTACATTTACAGAATTGGTGAAATTGTTTTTGATGGTAAAATGATGTGACTCTTGCAATGTGTCGCTTTCGCGGAACAGATATATGATGCAATTGTGGTGTTAATGTTACGGTGTATATGTAAAAAATGATGCATAAGTGTTGCACGGGCATTGTAAATACCCTCCTATGTGTGCTTAGCAATTTCAAGTCACTTCCCCCGGCTTCAAGGGCCTTGTAAATACGTCCCCATGTGTGTCTGGTCATTTGAAGTCACTTTCCTCGTAGTGCAAGGCCCTTGTAAATACGCCCCCATGTGTGCTTGGCAAATTTTCATTTTGATTGTTTGAGTTACATAGCCATGTTAAAAGTTATTGAAAAAAAGGTGCAAGTTCCTTAAAAAAACGTTTTCATGTGTATTAGGGCATATTAAGTCTGTTCCCCTTGAATGTAGGTGTATTATTGTTTTACATAAAATGTTTTAAAACTTTGTTTGAAATCAAATGCATGCACACTTAGGGCCAGATGTAGGTGGTCGTTTCAGGCCATTTACCGACCGGTTACGGCCGATTTCGGCCGTTTCCGACCGTTAAATGGCCAATCGGTATGTAGGGGCCTAAATCCAAGGCCACATGTAGGCAAATCTACATTTACAGAATCGGAAAAATTATTAGTTCGGTAAAATACCGAATCGGTAATTTTACCGATTCTGTAAATTTGCTATGTAGGGGGGAGTCTTTTGAGTACCAAAGGCCTTAACGAATCAGTATTTTAGCATGAAATCAAACTTCATGGTAAAATACCGATTCCGGTGTGCATGCACATGTGTGCTCGCACACCTATGTCACGTGAAAGTCAGACCTGCCCTTAGGGCTGGTTTGCCTGCCACATGGCACCTGTGCTTGTTTTGAGGGTGCCAGAGGGTGTCAAAGTGATACCCCCTGCACCCTTGTGAATACTTTTATTTTATTTATTTTTATAGCATTGTTGAATCTAGTTCTTACTGTTATTGATTTACTGTTTGGTAATAGTGGTTAATAACATTTTTTATTATATTTCACCACAGATTCAACTGCAGATTATTTGGAAATTAGACAATGCCGTCTAAGGATAGAATTCGAAAGGCTACGAAACGTCAAAGACAGCAGTTACCTAACATTTTGCAGCAGTCCTCTACATTAGTATTACCTCAACGGACGAAGAGAACACCGGGTAAGAGAACGAAATCATTCCTTAAAAACATTTGTAGAAACAAAAGTATAACTACAGAACAAGTTTTAGTCCAGAAAAAGAGAGCCAATTTAAATGGAAAGGAAAGGCCCGTGAAAAAAGTTTGTGCTAGAGCAGGAGATAACTCTGTGCATGGCAGTAGAAGGGCAAATTTTTTCAGGGACATTCGTAAGCGAATGTTCCGCAACAGGGTAATTGTCAATTTGCTAAAACAATTTAAAAAAGGTCAACAGAAAGTGTCATTTTATAACAAAAAGAAAAATTTAGAGAAAATGATGGATCAGGCTTTCGAAATCAAGCGAAAGTTATTTATTTTGGTAATTAATAGAATTAGGAAACTAAACAAGGTAATCTATGTTTTCAAATCTAATAGTAGATGGAAGAGAGAAGTTAATCGAAGTAATTTTTATGAAGTTTTCTTAGGAGAATGGATGCATAGTTCAAATAGTGAGGCATTTTTTAATGAGGAGAGTTATTTTCAGGACAATGTTTTGGTGCATGCAGTTGACAGCAGTGGTCGAGCATATGAGGTAAAAGATGGTCATCCGGTTGAAAAAGAAATACTTGTGTCTGCAGATGCAGAAGAGGCGCTAAGTGATGAGGTTTTAGGGAGACGTCCTAAGGGACCAGTGTATACCTGGAAGTGTAGTTCTATTTGCAGTGTGCGACAGGATTCCATCAATTTGCTTTGTGATTTTATACGGACATTTCATAAGAAAAGTGTAAAGCAAAAAATAAAGTTGTTGCAAGAATTAGATCCTTGCAGAGTGAGACAAGTGACAGGTTTGCGTGGTCATTCACTGGCTTGTCTTTCTAGGAGAGTATGCCAGAGTGTATTTCATCATTTCAGGATGCTAGCAGTGCATCATAATAAAGTGAGGAAATTAGTTAGAATGTTGTGCTAAGAGTCCAGCAATTATGCTTAAAAAATTAAGCAGAGCTCTTTTGCATGGTTCTGAAGTAGATGTGAAGAATATTTGTCAAGAAATTGAGTTCTGTTATTTTGCTGGTAAAGAGAACAATGTTGATATTGAACCACTAGAAGATGGTAATGTGGAAGACAGTGAACAGATTTTCAGTACAGATAAGTTTCACAAGGAAATTTCCACGTTTATGGTGAAATCAAGTGAGGCCTAATTTCACTTGTGTGTGTTGTTGACGGACTTATTATAATAATCAGACTAAGTTAGTGGATATATATGCAAAGAGTGATATGGAGAACAATACTGAATGGAATGATTTTGACACATACTTGATGGTAGAAAATTGTTTTGATTTGGGAGCAGACCAACGTATGTGTACTTATTGCTATAACAAATTAAACCAAAACCAGATGCCTGTTAGAGCGGTTTATAATAATCTGGAATTAGATGACATTCCTTCTGAATTGAAGGATTTAAATACTTATGAATCTATTTTGATTCAAAGTGTCCATCCCTTCCAGGTTATTGTATGAATGGAGCCAAAGACAGGTAAGTTGCCGCCATCAGATTTACAGAGAGGATTAAAGGGAAGGGTTGTTTATTTGCCTTTGGATTTGAAGAAAAACATTAATACAATTGGAGTAGAGAAAGTGGAAGAGGAACCTCTGGTTATCATAGTTAATGGTGTTCCGACAAAGAGTAAGAAAATCTGGCAAGATTTAGTGGATGTTAGGAAAGTTAAAAAGGCAACATTGTATTTGATAAAAAATAATAAGTACTACAAGAATGTATGTGTTGCAGAAGAGGAAGTAAGTGAAGAAGAGGACAGCGATTTGTGTCCTGGTCAAATTGAGAAAGTAGAAGCCTCTAAAAAGGAAGAAATATATGAACATTATAGTGTTCATCCTTTGCATTCCAAGGAAGTCATGGGGAATGCTATTGAGTTGTTTCAAATGAAACAAGCCAAAGGGAGTCCCATTAGTGTTTGGGAGGAAAGTTTGGAAGCTCGATGTTTCCCACAGTTATTTCCCACAGGTCGAGGAGGACGATATGATGAGCGACCTGTTCAAATTCCTGCTTCAGAATACCGGACTTTACGATTGTATACAGAAGATCCTAGGTTTCGACAATGTATTCCCTATTTATTTCATCTACTGTTTGAAAGTGATCTCTCTGGATTGTCTTATGCAGTGAACCACATCTTGAAAAGTGGTGTACAACTGCGAAATATCTCGGCAAGGGACTTTATGGATAAAGTCAATGTGCAAGACAGTATTTTGGATTCTCACCTGATTAATCTCATGGCTTGTCAGCGTGGTACTAATGAGTATTGGTACCGCCGTCATGGTGACTTAAAATGTATGCTGAGGAACTTAGGAACTCCCACATGGTTCCTCACTCTCAGCTGTGCTGAGTATGGCTGGGAAGACTTACTTGAATTTCTACGAGAGGCAAATGGAAACATTGAAAATATTGAATTCAAGACACCCGGAGAACTGTGCTCTTTGGATCCAGTTAATGTATGCAGGTACTTCAATCATAGATTTGAAGCTATGATGTCTTTCACCACGAACAAGAAAAATCCACCTCTTGGAGAGGTGTTGGATTTCTTCTGGAGAAAGGAGTATCAAGCAAGAGGTGCTCCTCATATACATATGCTGCTATGGATCAAAGATGCACCCAAATTTGGAACAGATCCGGATGACTTAGTGATGAGTTTCATAGAACAGTATGCTACATGTGCTGTTCCAAAGACAAACGAAGACAAAAGTCTAAGACAACAAGTTTTACGGTTTCAAAGCCATCGTTGTGGAAAGTACTGTCGTCGTAAATTCAGAAACAAGGACAAGTACTACACCAAATGTCGTTTTGCATTTCCACGGTCGGTGATATCAAAAGGAAGAGTTAACAATTTGATGTCATCGCTGCGACATAATGTGACGAGGAAATCACCCAAAAACACATACAATTTGAAAAGAAATGAAGAGTCCAAGTACATCAACGACTACAACCCAGTCATTTTGTCCATGTGGAATGCTAACATGGATATACAGTTTGTGGCTGACAACTGTATGGCTGTGGCTCGGTACGTGACGTCTTACATCACCAAAAAAGAAAAGACAGAACTGAAGGATATGTGGGAGGATATTTATCATGAAAAGAGCCTCAGTAAGAAGTTGTACAGTTTCAGTCTGAAGATGTTGTCGCATCGAGAAATCGGAGCTTATGAATGTTCTGACCGGTTATCTTCAGCAAGTCTCTATGCCAAATCTAGGAGTATCATTTGGGCGAGTCTTGGTCTTGCTGCAACGCGTAATCGAGTTCTGAAACCTGTACGGTAAATTGAGTATTTGGCGGAGAAGGAGCCAAACAGTACAGATATTTTGAAGACCAACATGTTGGATACATATTATCCAAATAGAAGCAGTCACCTGGAGAATGTTTGTCTGTATGATGTTCTTCAAAATTACATTTTCAAGAGGAACATCAAAGAAGATATTGATAAAGGAATGTATGCTGTAATTGGAAGTGAGGGATGTCTGGTCAAGCAAAAAAAATGTCAATTCAAACCATCGAAAATTGGATTGCGAATCTCCAGAAAGAAAAGAGTTTTTCTATTTAGCTCTTTTGCAACTTTTCAAACCTTGGCGTGCAGAAGAGGAACTGCTTGGGGATTTCCTCTGTTACGAAGACTCTTTCAATGCAGCCAAGGAGTCCATAGAATGTCCTGTTTTTCCAAAATATCTAGAAATGTTGAATGCAGAAATCGAGCAGGAAGCAACAATTGCAGCCGAGATTGCTAGAGACAGTTCTCAGGACAGTCAGAGTTCTGTTTCATTGAGTCAGGATCCACTAGGAGAACCAGTTATCGAAAATGAAGCTTCCACTGCCATGATTGAAGTGGAAAGAGCCATGGCACATGCTCAGGAGGATGCGGTGAACTTAGAAGATTTGGAAAGACAACTTAACGTTGAGCAGAGGAAAATATATGACGAAGTTACCAACCAAATTGAGCATGGATTAAGTCATGAGAAGAAAGAGTGCTCATGTACGTCGTTGAAGCCTGTCCGACTATACGTGAGTGGAGAAGCAGGAACTGGAAAAAGTTTCCTCATTAAAGCAATTTCATGTTATCTGCAGAAAAGGACTGAGTCATCGCTGTCTTGTGTTGTCACCGCTCCAACTGGACTGGCAGCTCATAACATTAAAGGGATTACTTTGCATCGGTTACTGATGCTGCCAGTGGAGAATGATAACAAATTACAATATCACAAGTTATCTGGGGATGCTTGTTGTGAAGTATCTAGAGTGTTGAAGAAGATGAAACTTCTTATCATTGACGAAGTAAGCATGGTTTCCAATGTCATGCTTGCCTTTGAGAATGCAGGAAGTTCTTAAAACAGAGTATGATGTGTTATTCGGTGGCAAACACATCATTGTTTTTGGTGATCTTCTGCAGCTGACACCAGTGAAAGGACAACCAGTGTTTAAACTGCTTACACATGAAGATACCAAGAAGTGCCTAGGGAGCATTGGCAACGTTAACATTTGGTTAAACTTCAGTTATGCTGAGCTGCGTGAAAATATGCGTCAGGCGAAGGACGAAGATTACAAGAATATTCTACAAGATGTTAGAATCGGGAAAGTGACTGAGCGTGGTAAAGAAGCTTTACATGCACGCTTACTGTCAAATTTATATCCAGAAGAAGACGTTTTGCCAGAGGATATTTTTCAGAAAATTACTGTGAAGAAATCTGGAATATGTTTGATGCCAACTCTTGCAGAATGTTCCATCTTCAACAACAAAATGTTGAATTTAGAAAAACAAGAGATTGTGAAACTGGAAGCTATTGACAAAATAGAGCATATGGGAGCAACAATTATTTTGTCAGAGAATTTGAAATCTAAATTGGATTCATTAGAGAAGACTATATCTAAAACTGCGGGTTTTAAAAAGACTTTGAATGTGTGCTTAAATAGCCAAATCATTTTGAGAAGGAATTTACATGTTGAAAGAGGTCTGGTAAATGGATCAATGGGTAATGTTGTTGATTTTGAGAAATACAGAAGTAGAGATGGAATTGAATTTTTAAAAATTAAATTTGATGGCATTGAGGAAGTACAGCTAATTGGTCATTGCTCTGCTAGGCTTTTGCTTGTAAAAAATATGTTCGCCGTAAGCAGTTTCCTGTTTGCTTGGCATATGCGGTGACAATTCATAAATCGCAAGGTTTAAGTGTAGACACTGCTTTAGTGAATATTGGCAGTTCTGTATTCAAAGAGGGTATGGCTTATGTAGCATTGTCACGAGTCAGAACTTTATCGGGATTGTACTTGATTGACTTTGATGTCACAAACATTTGTGCGGATCTAGATTGTGTTAAGGAATACAATAGGTTAAGAAGAGAGTATGCGCCTCATTTGCCTCAATATCCTTTGATTGAGAAACGTGTGGTAGGCCGTAAACGAAGAAATATCAGTAATAGTAGTGAGGTTGTAGCAAAAAGACCAAAAGTCGATGAACCAAAAATTGTAAGCAGGAATAAAATGAATTCTGTTGAAGATGTTGTTGGTTTTAAATTTGAAAATAGATCTGGTGTCAACTGCTATGCTATGCTAATGTAGTGGTTAATGTTCTCTTTTCACTAGAGACTTTCAAAGAACAGATTGTGAGCAATTCGGAACAAAGTTTATGCTGTTTGTTGAATTCTGTGTTAGAGAAATGTAGTGGTGATAGAACCAGAGTAGAAAGTGTTCGAAATTCGTTTTCTATTAGACGAATGTTCAGGTCAAACAGAATTCTCTGAAAATATTCAGCAGGATTGTCAGGAGTTTTTAATGTATATGCTTGATGTATTGCAAGATGAGGGTGTAGATGTAGATTATCTATTTGGCCTTTCTTATCTATCAAGTACTACTAGTGTAGACTCAGAAAGATTTATATATTTAACTTTGCCTGACAGTAAATCAGTATCCTTCAATAAGCTAGTAAAGGCAGCCGATCAAAACATGGAGTGCAGCCAATGTAAGTCTGGAATGCTGTCCACGTTAATTTCACGAAGTTATGGCCAGTATGTCATTTTAATGTTCCAACGATGTAGGCCTGATGGAACTAAATTGACAACTTTAATTAATAATTTTGTGGCTTCGCAGTTGTCAATATCAGGAAGGACTTTTATAACTACTGCAATTATATATCATAACGGTCCTTCAACTAATTCAGGACATTATACAGCTTATTTGAAATCTGGAAACGGTTGGTCATTCTGCAATGATTCTATTTTAACTTTCAAAAAAAGATTGCCTTTCCACCTTCAAAATTCTTACCTGGTGTTCTTACAACCAAAATTTTAGGAAAGGAAGCTTGGGATTTGTTTAGATGAATTTACAGAGGTTTTAATGGCTCCTACTATATATGGCCTTGTGGATAATTGTAGTACAGAGCGAAAACTGTTTGTTTTTATAAGCAAAGTCAAGCAGCAGATCAAAATAAGGAGTAGAGGAAATGTAAGTCTGCAATGCTGTCCACATTATTTATGGAAACTTATGGATGAAATGTCATTTTACAATTTCAACTACATAAACTTGAAGAAAATAAGTTGTCCAGTCTAATTAAAAATGTTTTGGCTACACATTCATCGATTTCAGGAAGAACATTTGCAACTGCAGCTATTATATAATATGCTGGTCCTTTGACAACATCTGTATATTACACAGCTTATTTGAAATTTAAAAAATGGCTAGTCTTTCAGCAAACATTACCAATTGAGTATGAAGCAATGTTGCCTTTTGACTTGATTTTTGAAGTCAGAATTTAGGGTAGGTAATTGGACTATAATGATTCTAGGTGTTCCTGTAACTTAGTGTGCTGTTTCAAATTGCTTTGTATGTCTCAGTTTTCTTAAAACAATTGAGTTTATCTTTCAGAAAGTGGCGAGCAGAAAATAGTAACAGCACAACAGAGTATAAGCTGTTCATAGGATATCCTTTGACGTCATAGAAAGTAAGTTACTTTGGAGAAGTTCCTATTTCTGCTTATTTATATTATTTGGTTTTTTTAAACACAATTGTTTTGATTGTGTTTTTTTTTCCCCGCTGTTATATGATGAATACCTTCAACTCACTGTTTTTAGTGAAATTTGATATTTTCTGATAACAGCAAAAATAAACCATTAAATATGTTTAATTAATGTTTTACTTTGAATTGTGATTTCTAATATGTATATGGATTGGTGTGGCTCACTGGTTAGAGGTGGCAGACCCAGAAGCAGAGGTCGTCCCGGGACCAGGGTTCGATTCCTGACGCGGCAGGATCTTGGGCCATGGTCAGTGGACTCGATAATTCTCGCCTCAGTGCCTACTCTAACCATGGGTCCCACTCAGCAACTTTGGGCAATAGCTTGCTTAATCTCTACTAACGGCCCCATCAGCGCCGGGGATGCCTGGCTTCACCTTGGGGATGCCCAGGAGGGACCATCTCACAGGGAAAGCCAGGATGGGTTCCCCAGCGGTATACAGTGCCGGGACGCCTCTTTGCTGGGGCAGCTGTGCGCTTTACTAGTATACCACATTTAACATTTAACATTCATTTTGTCTTATGCTCACTGTTTTTTACCATCTTGTATTAATTTAAATTTTTTTGTTCTTACACAGATTAAAAGTATGAAAATGATAATACAGTACGGTAATGACAATTATAAGGTAAGCGTTTAGTACTCTTTACGTTACATGTCTATCAGATTTAACTTTTATTACTTCCTCTGCTTCTTTTTTTTAACCCTTAGTTTCCTGTCTTTGCTACTTCCTTCATTTCTTTTTCTATTACTTATTTATACTACTCTTTTCACTTCTTTTATCAGTCCCTCTTTCAACAGTAACTGTGTGTTACTCCCTTGAAGCGTAAGTTTTGCGCAGTAGCGCTGTTACTGGCCAAACGGAGGGTGTCCCAACACTGGAACAGTAGGAGAGGCCCGGAAATTAAAAGCTGGTTGGAAGACATGGCGTACTGTCACAATACACTGACCACCTATGAGGAGGACCTCCCAGCTAGGTCTAGGCCCAGGGACTATTGGGAATACTACAGAGATTATTTATTGATGCACGAGGCAGAACGGGAGGTAAATGATAACAACTAGAAACGAAGTGTGGAGGGTGTTAATCTGCTGAACACTACTAACGTGGTACGGATCGGAAGGGAGGATGCTGTGACACAGAAATTTCATTGCTGATAGACACTAATGAGTTAAGTTAATGGACGGTTAAACTCAGTTACAGTTGGGAGAAAATTATACCAAAAAAGTAAGAACCCTGGCATGGTTACGAGTGAATGTAGCACTGGACACTAATACTGTGATCACATTGTAAAACGCCGCCGGTCCTCAGGATGTCGGCTGATGGGCTGTGTACATTTTCCAGCGACCCCATTCGGGCATACACACATGCAGCCGGCCAATGATGGTTGTAGGCGAACTGTATGTAAGGTATTATCTTATGTGTTAAGTGCAAATAAACCTCTTACACCAAAAAAAAAAAAAACTGTTACTCCCTCTCTTTTTCTTTCTTTTCACATTACTCTGTTTATTAACTCGTCTTTTTAAAAAAAATATTTTTTTTACTTCGCTCCCGGTTCGCGTACCCGAACGCTAACCGGGAAGCGTATCAAAAGAAATAGAGGATGCTAGAGTGCTAAACATTCTAGCAATTTTTTTTAAAAGGGAAGGTAGTTCTGAAAAGAACTTTTTTTTATTATTTTTGATGTTTTATATTTTTTTTGTATTTTTTTGAGGAAGGGAAAACAAAAATGATTTACTTCAAAGGGCTCAACAGGAGCAACCCAAAAAAAGAAAATTACTTTCTAGGACGTTTTGGACATTGATGATTTTCTATTTATTAAAGTAATACTCATTTCTCCGCATGAAATTAATTTTCCACACTCTACACAAGTCAATCTCATCTGCCCAAAGTTCTTTTGCAGATTTGGAACCGTTTCCCTTGCCTCTGACTCACTTATTGCTAAGTCATTGGTGGATGTTTTAGCCGGTCGGGGGTTATCCACCAAATCTCGAAATTGCGCTTTGGAATATTTAAGAGGGTGCCAAGTCTCCATGTGCCGATGCATGGTATGATTACCAAAGCTATATTTTTTTTTCGGTCCCTCTCGAGTGTTTTTTTGCAGATGAGGCAGGTAACGTACCTGGCATTAACTTTCTTTTCATGAGAAGGAAAAGAAAAAAATTGCCAGATAAAATTCACTTTCACACGGAACGTTCTTGGCATTTCTTTCAGAAAGCCACTTGTCCCTTGCTCCTGTTCCTCGTCTTCCTCTTCTTCTTCCTGGTCGAAGATGACCTGGCTAGTCGGTCCTCTCTTCTTTGGTGGTGGTGGAGGTGGTGGAGATCCACCAGCTGCAGCTAATAGAAATGCCATGTCTTAGCAAACAAAAACAGGTCTTTCTCTCATAAAAATGAAAGTCGGAGTGAGGAAAAAAGGTGGGACTTTCATCATTTGAGAAAAGAAAATGTTCTAAACCAATGAAAAGTGTTTGTTTTACGTCATATGATCAAGCGTTCCATCATTAGGAAACTAAAAGTAAAATCAACCAATGAAAAGTTTTATTAACTAGTCACATGACCTGTTATGCTTACGTTCCGCGTTCCGCACCTCGGATCGATTCCGGGGCTTTACGTTTCGCACCTTGGTTCGCGTTCCAGAACGCTTCCGGGTGCGCTAACGCAGCACGTCCTAAGGGGTATTACGTAGTAACGCGAAATGTTGCGTTTACGGGACGCGTCACGATGTGCCTTTCTAACGCGGTATTTGCACTAACGGAACGTTTACCGGTTCGCGGACCGGCAACGAAACAAGAAAAAATTATTTAAACTATAAATATAAATTGAATTAAAAAAATATAATACAAATATATATAAAATATATTTGTGAATTAGAATAAAAATATATGTTACAGCTATAGATATTAGCTTTTAAAAAACCAATGAAATTCACTGAAAAAACCATAGGTTATAGACCATATATAGTTAGGGATTAGCATTTACAAAACCAAGAAAATTCACTGAAAAAAACATTGGTTATAGACCATATATAGTTAGGGATTAGCATTTACAAAACCATAATTTACTCGCACAAAACCATAGAAATTCGGATATATAGTTAGTTGCAATAACTATATATCGCGCACCCGCAATCCACTGCTGATGATGTCACATATTACATCATTCATGACATGGTCAGTGACATCACTGATGACTTCACTGATGACATCACTGATGACATCACTGATGACAACTCAAATGACATCACTGATGACATCACTGATGACATCACTGATGACATCTCAAATGACATCACTGATGACATCTCAAATGACATCACTGATGACAACTCAAATGACATCACTGATAACATCACTGATGACATCACTGATAACATCTCATTTGACATTACTGATCACATCATTGATGATATCATTCATGTGATAAAACGATGAACCTCTTCAGACTCTAATATAACCTTAGATACAATCAGTGTAAACAGACACTCACAGACTGTCACTCATCCATGGAGTTACTCACACACCTAGTCAGTCATGCAAAGAATCAATTACACCTCCATTCCCTCAACTATACAGTTATCAGGGCTCGACAAATCCACTCGCCCGCTCGCATTTGCGAGGGAGAATGGATGAGGACGAGCTATTTTTAGCTCCTACTCGCCCTTTCTGGCGAGTAGGAAACAAACTAACTTTTGTCCTCTGCCTTTGAAAACGGAGCAAAAGTGACAAGATAACAAGATTTAAAGGCATTTTTATTGCTCACAAAGGAACTAAGCAATAAAGATGCCTTTAAATCTTGTTAACTTGTCACTTTTGCTCTGTTTTCAAAGACAGAGGTCAAGTAGGTTGCAGTTGGGTCGAGGGGATTTTCCAAGTTACTAGACCTGCAGGACTAGTACAATTTTTCAGATTTGTCGAGCCCTGGTTATACACACCTTACTTATTAAAACATATACTAACACATATTTACTCTCTTATACAATCCCTGATACAAGTTCACAATGATCCATACAGCCATTCACACATTCACTGGCTCTTATGCACAGTTATTTATATATGCCAACTCTCACATGTACTGTGTTTTACATATGTACTTACTTTGACATGTAGCACTGAGATATCCATTCACTCACCAATACACTCGTACACAGTCAACCACCCATACAGCTGTTTCCACATACACTTTTGAAACCATACATCTAGTGAATCAACTGCTCACACATCTATGCACAGAGTCATACACCTCCCAGCCACCCACACACATACTCAGTCTCCCATACAAATACCTGGGCAACCAATCAATAACCCATATAGTTATCATATAGCTACTGATCAACACATGCAGCAGTTTACATAACAACAGACATAATAATGCACAAATTAAGACAGTTTAGTCACTAACCCATGCACTCAGTGAGACACATTTAATCACTCTCTCATACAGTCAGTCATGCACCTACTAAATCCTTCATCCAGACACTTATACATCCACTCATTCTTCAATATGTAAGACATCATTTTACTTTACAGAAACAGTCACTGGATGATGTCATCAGTGATGTCATCAGTGATGTCATTTGAGATGTCATCAGTGATGTCACTGACCATGTTATGAATGATGTAATATGTGACATCATCAGCAGTGGATTGCGGGTGCGCGATATATAGTTATTGCAACTAACTATATATGCGAATGTCTATGGTTTTGTGCGAGTAAATTATGGTTTTGTAAATGCTAATCCCTAACTATATATGGTCTATAACCTATGGTTTTTTCAGTGAATATATATATATATATATATATATATATATATATATATATATATATATATATATATATATATATATATATATATATATATATATACGAAAAGAACATTGTTTTTTCAACTTGACTGGCCAACTCCTCGAGTGGTACTTCTAATAACACTGGTCTGTCTTTCACATGTACGACACCACTGACTGTTAGTGTAACAAAAATGGGGTGAATAATTTTGTACATTACGTTTACATTTTTTTTTTTAATATGTGATGGAATTAGGAGGTCCAGGATGTGGAAGATCTCTATTTTTATTACGGTGGTCTAATTGATCGCCTTGTTTTCTTCCTATTTTAACAGTTTGTATACAATGTGAATTTTGCAATTTTCTTTTAAAGATATGTTATATCTAAATAAAGATTATTATATGTATATGTATATGTGTATGTATGTGTGTATATATATATATATATATTTTTTTTTTTACTGAAAAAACCATAGGGACGTTATAGTTACAAATTAGCATTTAAAAAACCTTTGAAATTCCCTGAAAAAAACATAGGTTTCAGGGACGTTCTACTTAGCTGGACATTTCACTCATACAAAACCATTGAAAGTCATCCGTTCTAGTTAGTTGAGCTAACTATAACTCACGCCCCCGAAATGCACTGCTGATGATGTCACATATTACATCATTCATGACATGGTCAGTGACCTCACTGATGACCTCACTGATGACATCACTGATGACATCATCCAGTAAATGTGTTTTTCTTTCAAATGTAAATATGAGATATATATATATATATATATATATATATCTTTTAAATTTGAAAGAAAAACACATTTACTGGATGATGTCATCAGTGATGTTATATACACTGCTGCACGCTGGTAGTCACCATCCAGCACACCTGATACGGAGTATCCCCTATGGGGAGATGCTCCGTGTCAGGAGAATTTGCCGCAGTGAGGAACAATGCCGGCTGGCACAATCCCAATGTCGGGCCAGATTCCTCCAAAGGGGTTACAAACCAGAAACTATAGACCGTGCCATACAGAGAGCCAACAGAATGGACAGGACAGTACTCCTGGGCTCAGGAGTTAAACAGGTTGTGTCTCCCGCTAATAGATCCTGTGAGGAGACAAGGTTGATTATTGGATACAGCAATCAACACAAAAGTAATAATAAAATAATCAAGGACAATTGGTCCCTCATTTCTAGTGATCCTGTCTTCGGCCCTGTCATGCCCAAACGCCCTAGTATAACTTATCGAAAGCCCGGTCAATGCAAGAAAGCTTGGTCTCTAGCAGCCCAGAGGTGGTTACGGGATCTTGGTTAGACGAAAGCAAGGGCTTCCTGAAATGTTTTACTTGTAAAGCATGCAAAAATGGCACCAGCAAGTCTGAGGTGAGCACGCCACTTTCCCCGTTTCCCATTAAAATCAAGCAAAAACTAAACTGCAAATCTGAATTTGCAGTTTGTTCTAGAATGCCCTTGCGGGCTAAGATATGTGGGCAGTACGAGACCACAAGTCCACAAACGCATTCTACAGCATCTGCGAGCGATCATCAACGCAGATCCCTCATATCCTGTAGCCAGGCATTTTGAGAAGATTCATGGTAAAGATGCTTCCTTGCTAAAGTATTTTGTGATAGATTGTGTTCCCTTCAGAGGAGGGGAGGTGACAGAGAGTCCCTGTTGCGAAAGCTAAAGACCCGTTACATTATATTACTAGATACCAAGACACCGCAAGGGCTCAACACTGGGAAGGACTGCCACACCTATCTATAGTACCTGCTCATTCTGTGACATGCACACTGCACTTTCTCATCAGTACTGTGATTGTCCTGTAAACTTGAGTTTAGGCCAGGGAAATGAAACTCCAACATGCATCATGGACCCCTCCTGACCTATTTGTAACTGTTTTCTTATTTTTATTGATTTAACAATTTTGCACTTTTTTCTGGTAGCACTTTATTGCCATCATGACATGCTTGCACTAATTACGCGTATTTGCACAGATTCAATTTCACCTTTTACCTCAGTGCTAATGTATAGCCCACTAGGGCATTAGTTCCTTTGATCAGACATGAATGTGCGACAATCAGGATTGTTTGTTATCCTTTTGCATTCATCCTCTGTTGCCCTATTCGACATACGGAGGGTGCTTTAATCTGATGGATTTTAAATGGCAATATTTATATGTGAATATTTATAGGTTTTAACATTTATACTCATTTTATAGGTTTTAACTGTATATTTATATAGTGTTGCCATCAATTTACACAATGTTATTTGGTCACTGAGGTTTTACATTCGGGTTTGGAATATGTATTTTACAGATATTTTAACCATCCATCACCGATTTGTATTCTCTGTGCAATACCGGCATTTATGCAGTTATTAACTTTGTGAAAAAATAGGAAACAGTATTTTTTCCCTTTCTATGTCACGTGATGGCACTGTTGCACTTTAAATGGATGGTCAGCCCCCATGACGTCGTCATGTGATCAAGGCTATCTCTAGCCGAAACGCGTCATGGCGGACTGGTGCTGGGCTTGAAACTTAAATAAACAAAAATATTGCACCATCCAGGGTCCTGCTGGTTCCTGTTTGTTTGTGTGGCTTCACCTGCTGTACTCGCGGACCTTCGGAGCTTTACATACCTTATATATATATATATATATATATATATATATATATATATATATATATATATATATATATATATATCCAACACTAAAGGTAGCCCCCAAATGAGAGAAGCCAGCCGGCAGCTTCGTAGTTCAATTTATTGACGAAAATCATGCAAGTAGGCATCTGAACCAACACCAGCCTCCGCAGTCCATAAAATCACCAGACGCGTTTCGGGAAATCAATCCCTTCTTCATGCACTTTTATTTCCAAGTTCCTGCCCCACTGGCCGTGGCCACTCCCCTGGCCCTCCGGATCTCGTAGTACATGAATAAATTAAACTCGACTGAGTCCGTTCGAGTGTTAACAAAATTAGGCATCCTTTTAACCCAAGTGGGAAGAAGCAAAGTCTTTGAGCAGATATATATATATATATATATATATATTTATATATCTATATCTATATCTATGTATTGAATATGAGATAACCCACAACAAACAGGAAAGCATCCCGCACTCCAAGGTAGGAAAACATACTCAGTTTATTTTAAAGAATGAAGAGTTCAACATCAACCCGTTTCGGGAGTCAAGCTCCCTTGTTCAATATATATATATATATATATATTACCTACTGGCGGTCGCCAGTAGGTATATATAGTTAGGATTTTTTCCCTATGGGATTTTTGAAAATTCTATGTCTAATAACTTTGGCGTTTGTGGACGGAATCGGCTGAAATTTTCAGGAAAATGGCACATTTTGTTTCTGAGCAGCTCCTGGAAATTTGGGGGGGGGTTCATCAAGGGGGGGCCGAGAAAAAAGGGGGGTCCCAAAACGCGTTTTTCCCATGTTAATTTCCATAGGGCGGTTGGCCTCACTTTTAGCCCGAACGGCTGAATGGATTTCCACGAAACTTGGCAAAATTGTAGGGAGTGTTAGCCCGATGTGCCTTTGCTAGGTCTCAATATATGTGCTTCAGTGGATTTTGAGAAATTAACGTTTAAAACAAGATATATATCTGTAACAGCGCTCCGGGTAGCGCTCCGGTTCGCGAACTTTTCGCGTATCGGAACTTTGCAAAGCGAAGCTGATTGGCTCTCCGGTGTCTGTCAACATTCTAAACAGTCCGGAGCGGCCGCCATCTTGTCTCTCGGTAGGATCGAGAGACAAGAGGAGGCCAAAACAAAGGGGGAAATTACCATAAGGGGGCATAGTAGATCCTCTCTGACCCCCTAGGTTTTATGTGGAGGTTTTAAAAGGGCCCAGCATGGTCAAAAAAAAAAAATGTTATTTTTTTTGCGTGGTGAGCGCCAAGTTCGCGAACCGGGAAGTGTTCTGGGCAGCGTACTATAAGGAAAATTGAATGATAGACTTTTCAAATACTGTATGTTAATTGTTTGTTGTTTTTGTTGATTATTTTTTTGTCTTTATTTTTAAAGCATTTCTTTTTTATTTTGTTTGTGTTTCATAATTTATTAAACTTTCTAACATTTCAGTGTCTGAAATGCCATTATTTTCTTGGAATATTGTTTGCAATCTGTGAGGTTGTAAAATGTCCTCATTTTCAAGGAGGTCATCTACTGCTTGGACACATTGCAGTAGTTCTTTGTCCAAAGTTTCATCCATAAATTCAATGTCAATTTGATCAATTGTATCAATCAATTCTTGGCTGCTCTCTTGCAGGTCCATTTCAAAAGAAACTTGGTTTTTGCCTTCCATTTTGCCTGAAATTTGGATTAAAAAAATATATATTAGTAGAGATAGGGCACTGTTGGGAATAATTTTAGATAGGCATTTTTTATCAGTGAATTTATCTTTGGGCAGTGTATAGTATCAGAGTGGAAGTAGGAATATAAAAAGTGTATGTGATTTAATGTAAGTAAATTTATAATTATACAAGAGAAGTCTAAGTCCATCCATAACTATAACAGAGAAGTCTATTTAAATCTATAACTACTACAGAGGGATAGTATATAACTATCTGAAAAAGTTTACCATATTTACTTATAGTGCACAATATACTTCAGTTTTAAAAATAACAACTTACCTTTAGAAGCAAGTTGAAGTGATTAGTGATATTCCAAATGATATATACAACAAGAAGTAGTAGTCAAAATGGCTGTTTCCTTCTCTTCCTTCATATATATTCAGGTATATAACCAATCAAATGTCGGGTAATAAAAGTAGAAAATGAAAGTAACATTTTCATTGGTTGTCAATTCCAACACTTCAGATGTGTTTTGTGAAGTAATTTACCTCACGCTACTTAGAGAGGTCTACAGGCTAAATGGCTAAATGGAATTTCAATCAAATTTGTGAAAATGAAAGGGATTGTTATGTAGTATGAGCTAATCTATATTTGGTGAGAGTGTCTCTAGTCGTTTTTCTGTAAATTACTTTCCCACCTTTTTTTTGGACCGCTTCCCGGGAAGCGGCTCGGTTCGCGAACCTTAAGCGTCACGGGAGTCCACCATTTTGTGTTTCGGTCGCATTAAGATACAAGATGGAGGGCAAATAATGTTCAGAATGGGTAGAAGGGGTCATGGTAGACTTATCTTGACCCCGTAGGTTTTCTGAGGGTGGCTGAGGAGGCTTATATGTGCGGAAAAAAACATTTTTTTTTAAAAATTCCGCGAGGTTAGCTTCCGGTTCGCGAACCGGGTAGCGCCCCGGGGAGCGTATTTTGTGGAAAATTAGTGAAAAAAGTTAGAAAAAAATAATAATTGTGAGTGATCAGATGAAGGGTAGCTCTGAGAAGAGCTTTTGGGTTTATGGTACATTTAGGTACCTATAAGTAGGTACCAATGCACAGTCTTAAATTCAGAATGAAAATTCTGTTGCCCTCATCTGAGAAGTGAACTCCATCTCTTCTGTAGATATCTTGCATGTAGTAACGCAAGTTATTGTTGTACAAGGAGCCCATTCCATGGTCTCTCATGTAAGCTGAAACAGATTTGTTTACATGCTTCCTCGACTTCTCAATTTGTGGACAAAATTGGTTGGACCACCTCCATTTCTGTCTTTGGCATATATTGGAATATACCAAGGCAGTTTGAGGAAAAAGTGCCATTAATTGCTCAAAGGTGTCCTTTAAAAGCATTTCCAGACCTACCCCAGTCAAAGTGCCCAAATCATTACCTCCACAGTGCACAATTAACAGGTCAGGTTTTGGCAAATGCATAAAGGTTTTCACCAATGGTATCAATTGGTGACATTTTAATCCTCTTTGGCCCAACCACTTAATTTCCACATCTTGTAAATTGAGGTTAGGTAAATTTCTGTTCTCAGCATACCTTTGAGCCCAGTGGATGTAACTATGTCCAACAATCCAGACTTTAAACATGGTGAGAGAAGGTTGGGCTGCAGTCAGATGAAGTGTGGTAATGAAAGGGCAGTTGAAACAGTAGGAGTTTGTAAAGAAAAAAAACGGTGGATTTCCAGTCCTAATGATTCATTAGCAGTGATTGGTGTATTTTCATTTCTGAAAACAGAAAGTTAGGGTGCATGGTTGTGTTCTTTGAAAGATGTAATTTGAATGGTCAAGGAAGAAACATTTAATGAAAGATTGCACTGGATACGCAGGTGCACTGAGAGTTCAGAGTTCAATTGAAACATTGTTGTGTGAATTTGCAAACATGAGAGGTCTTCCAGGAGGTGGTTGCTATGGAAAAAAGGCAGAGAGGGCAGAGGGGGGAAGGGTTTTGATTTGAAAAAAGTGAGGGAAGAGTTATGATTGGCTAATATGAGAGATATGTGTAATGAATATCTGTATTTCTGTGCTTTCAATAGCTGCAGCCTTTGGAGTGCATCCTCTTTGTTCTGCTGAAGACAATTTGGAGTATTTCTGAGACTGTTTTGAAACTCAAAAAGTATTTGCTAAGGTGAGAAAAGATTTATTTAATTTAGATAGAGAATAGTATGATTTAAGGAGAAAATGATGAAGAAAGCTGTGTTTTTAAAATGTGGCTTTGTCTCAAGTGATATACAAATAGATTTTGGTTTTTTGGAGAAATTGTAATTGCATATTCGGTGTAGCATTCTGGCATGCAGTAACACAAGTTATTGTTGTACATGGAGCCCATTCCATGGTCTCTCATGTAAGCTGAAACAGATATGTTGTTTTTAAAAACGATTTTTGAAAACAATTACATTTCGGGATATGTACTGCTAGAGCTTCATAGGTTGTTTGGGTAATATTTATCAGGCATTTGAGTGTCTATGATGTTATTTTTCCCTTTTTAAATGGAAAGCGTTCCTCATGGGGCAAGTTTCTTGTAAATACGCTCCCACCTGTGCTTGGCAAATTTAGATTTTGATTATGGGAGTTACATAGCCATGTTAATAATGTCCCAAAAATGGTGCAAGGGCATTCAAAAAAACGCTTTCATGTGTCTTGAGGACATTTTTAGTCATTTCCTCTTGAATGCAGGTATACAATTGATTTATATGCTGTGTTTAAAAACGATTTTTGGAAATCAATTACATTTCTGGATATGTACTGCTAGAGCTTCATAGGTTGTTTTGGGTCATATTTATAAGGCATTTGAGTGTCTATGATGTTATTTTTCCCTTTTTAAATGGAAAGCGTTCCTCATGGTGCAAGTTTCTTGTAAATACGCTCCCACCTGTGGTTGGCAAATTTAGATTTTGATTATGGGAGTTAAATAGCCATGTTAATAATGTCCCAAAAATGGTGCTAGGGCATTCCAAAAAACGCTATCATGTGTATTAAGGATATTTTAAGTCAATGAGGAAACACAGGTGATGTAATTCTGAAATGAGGAAAAGAAACTCCACATTTTTCAATTACATCACTAGTGTTTCCTAAGTTTATGAATGACATTGTGCAGATGAAGTTTAGGTGTGACCACAGATTAAAAGAGGTCTGCCCTTTGTTCAAGAGTGAAGTGGACATGACTTACTTCATTGGTAGGCCTTCACATGTATTATCTCCTTTGTTTTCTTCAACAAGTGAAAATCTTATCTGCAACCATGTGTTGGCCTCACCTCAAACAAACAAAACAGGTGAT
The DNA here is from genome assembly GCF_964263255.1 of Lissotriton vulgaris. NCBI lineage: Eukaryota > Metazoa > Chordata > Amphibia > Caudata > Salamandridae > Lissotriton > Lissotriton vulgaris. The sequence continues at coordinate 44,781 of NW_028246830.1, forward strand.
GGACCGAATGTGGATCAATGACACACATTCACCCCAGTCCAAAGATCTGGGCCCAAACAAACCTTTAGATAGGCCACACCTTATCGTCAACCTGAATCAATCATTTAAAATGTTAGGGAGAGATTTATGATTGTTGTATGCCTGTTTTGTACCACTGTGTGTCATTTTTGTGACGCAGTGCTGGTGCAAAAGATTTGCTATGTTAAATAATAAGTAGGGTGTTAAGTTTTTGATGACTGTTATTCATTTACTGTTTGGTAATAGTGGTTAATAACATTTTTTATTATATTTTTCCACAGATTCAACTGCAGATCATTTCAAAATTTGAAAAATGCCAACTAAGAATCGAATTAGAAAGGCTAGAAAACGTCAAAGACAGCAGGATGATCTTTTATTGCAGCAGTCCTCTCCCCAAAATACTTTTGAAATCACCAAGAAAGCTCCGGGTAAGAGCACAAAATCATTCTTAAGAAATATTTGTAGTAAAAAAAGTATTTTTCCAAAAAATGTTTGTCCAGAAAAAGAAAAGCAATTTAAATGGAAAGGAAAGCCCAATCAAAAATGTTACTGGTAGAGCAAGAGATAACTCTGTGCATGATAGTAGAAGGAAACAACAGTTTAGGGACATTCGAAAACGAATGTTCCGCAACAGGAAAATAGTTAATTTATTAAAAAATATTAAGAAAGGCCAACAGAAAGTGGCATTTTATAAGAAGAAGAAAAATGTAGAGAAAATTATTGATCATGCTTTTGAAATTAAGCGAAAGTTGTTTATTTTGGTAATCAATAGAATTAGGAAACTAAGCAAGGTAATTTCTGATTTCAAATCAAATAGTAGATGGAAGAGAGTAGTAAATCGTAGTAACTTTTGTGAAGTTTTTTCCGGAGAATGGATGCATAGTTCAAGTTGTGAGGCATTTTTTAATGAGGAGAGTTATTTTCAGGATAATGATTTGGTGTTTGCAGTTGACACCAGTGGTCGAGCTTATGAAGTGAAGGATGGTTGTCCAGTTGAAAAAGAAAAACTTGTGACAACCGAGACAGACGAGGTGTTAGGTAATGAGGTTTTAGGAAGACGTCCTAAGGGTCCTGTGTACATTTGGAAGTGTAGTTCTATTTGCAGTGTGCGACAGGATTCCATCAATTTTCTTTGTGATTTTGTACGGACATTTAATAAGAAAAGTTTGAAGCAGAAAATGAAGTTGTTGCAAGAATTAGATCCTTGCAGAGTGAGCCAAATGACAGGTTTGCGTGGTCATTCACTGGCTTGTCTTTCCAGGAGAGTATGCCAGAGTGTTTTTCATCATTTCAGGATGCTAGCAGTGCATCATAATAAAGTGAGGAAATTAGTGAGAATGTTGTATCATGCTAAGAGTCCAGCAATTATGCTTAAACAATTATGTGCTGCTCTTTTGCATGGTTCTGAAATAGATGTCAAGAATATTTGTGAAGAAATTGAGTTTTGTTACTTTGGAAGTAAAGATGAGAATGTTGAAATTGACCCAGAAGTAGAGGGTAATGTTGAAGATAATGTACAGGTTTCCAGTACAGATAATTTTCAGAAGGAAATTGCCACATTTCAGATGAAATCAAGTGAGAGGCCTAATTTCACTTGTGTGTGTTGTCGACGCACTTATTATAAGAATCAGAGTAAGTTAGTGGATTTATATGCAAAAAGTGAAAGGGAAAATAATAGTGAATGGAAGGATTTCGCCACATACTTGATGGTAGAAAATTATTTTGATTTGGGATCGGATCAACGTGTGTGTACTTATTGCTGTAACAAATTAAACAAAAACCAGATGCCTGCTAGGGCGGTTCATAATAATCTTGAATTGGTTGAGGTTCCTTCTGAATTGAAGGATTTAAATACTTATGAATCTATTTTGATTCAAAGTATCCATCCCTTTCAGGCTATTGTAAGAATGGAGCCAAAGACAGGGAAGTTGCCTCCAGCAGATTTACAGAGAGGATTAAAGGGAAGAGTTGTTTATTTGCCTCTAGATTTGAACAAAAACATTAACACAATTGGAGTAGAAAAAGTTGAAGAGGAACCTTTGGTTATCTTGGTTAATGGGGTTCCGACAAAGAATAAGAAAATATGGCAAGATTTAGTGGATGTTAGGAAAGTCAAAAAGGCAACATTGTATTTGAAGAATAATAATAAGTACTATATAAATGTATATGTTGCAGAAGAGGAAGTAAGTGATGAAGAGGATAGCGATTTGTGTGCTGGCCAAATTGAGAAAGTAGAGGCCTCTAAAAGTGAAGAAATATATGAACATTATAGTGTTCATCCTTTGCATTCCAAGGAAGTCATGGGGAATGCAATTGAGTTGTTTCAAATGAAACAAGCCAAAGGGAGTCCCATTAGTGTTTGGGAGGAAAGTTTGGAAGCTCGGTGTTTCCCACAGCTATTTCCCACAGGTCGAGGAGGAAGATATGATGAGCGACCTCATCAAATTCCTGCGTCTGAATACCAGACTTTACGATTGTATGCAGAAGATCCTAGGTTTCGTCAATGCATTCCCTATTTGTTTCATCTCCTGTTTGAAAGCGATCTGTCTGGACTGTCATATGCAGTGAACCACATCTTAAAAAGTGGTATACAGATGCGAAACATCTCGGCAAGTGATTTTATGCATAAAGTCAATGTCCAAGACAGTATTTTGGATTCTCACCTAATTAATCTCATGGCGTGTCAGCGTGGTACTAATGAGTACCGGTACCGTCGTCATGGTGATTTAAAATGTATGCTGAGGAACTTAGGAACTCCAACATGGTTCCTTACTCTGAGCTGTGCCGAGTATGGCTGGGAAGACTTACTTGAATTTCTACGAGAGGCAAATGGAAATATTGAAAACATTGAATTCAAGACACCTGGAGAACTGTGTTCTTTGGATCCAGTGAATGTATGCAGGTACTTCAATCATAGATTTGAAGCTATGATGTCTTCCATCACAAATAAGAAGAATCCACCTCTTGGAGAGGTGTTGGATTTCTTCTAGAGAAAGGAGTACCAAGCAAGAGGTGCTCCTCATATACATATGTTGTTGTGGATCAAGGATGCACCTAAATTTGGAACAGATCCGGATGACTTAGTGATGAATTTCATAGAACAGTATTCTACGTGTGCTGTTCCAAACGCAACGGAGAAGAAAAGCCTAAGAGAACAAGTTCTACGTTTCCAAAGCCATTGTTGTGGAAAGTACTGTCGTCGTAAATTCAGAAACAAGGACAAGTTCTACACCAAATGTCGTTTCAACTTTCCACGACCGGTCATTTCTAAAGGAAGAGTGAACAGTTTGATGTCTTCGCTGCGACATAATGTGACGAGGAAATCACCCAAAAATACATACAATTTGAAAAGGAACGAAGAGTCCAAGTACATCAACGACTACAACCCAGTGATTTTGTCCATGTGGAATGCTAACATGGATATACAGTTTGTGGCTGACAACTGTATGGCTGTGGCTCGGTATGTGACATCTTACATCACCAAAAAAGAAAAGACAGAACTGAAGGATATGTGGGAGGACATTTCCCATGAAAAGAGCCTCAGCAAGAAGTTGTACAGTTTCAGTCTGAAGATGTTGTCGCATCGAGAAATCGGAGCTTACGAATGTTCTGACCGGTTGTCTTCAGCAAGTCTCTATGCCAAATCCAGGAGTATCGTTTGGGCGAGTCTTGGTCTTGCTGCAACGCGAAATCGAGTTCTAAAACCTGTCCGGGAAATTGAGTATTTGGCAGAAAAGGAACCAAAACAGTACCGACATTTTGAAGACCAACATGTTGGATACATATTATCCAAATCGAAGCAGTCACCTTGAGAATGTTTGTCTATATGAGGTTCTACAAAATTATATATTCAAGAGGAACATCAAAGAAGATATTGAGAAAGGAGTGTATGCTGTAATTGGAAGTGAGGGATGTCTGGTCAAGCAAAGAAAATGCCAATTAGTTAACCATCGAAAATTGAGTGGCGAATCTCCAGAAAAAAAGGAGTTTTTCTATTTAGCACTTTTGCAACTTTTCAAGCCTTGGCGTGCAGAAGAGGAACTGCTTGGAGATTTCCTCTGTTATGAAGATTCTTTCACTGCTGCTAAGGAGACCATAGAATGTCCTGCTTTTCCCAAATATCAAGAAATGTTGACTTTGGAAATTGAGCAGGAAGCAACGATTGCAGCCGAGATTGCCAGAGACAGTTCTCAGGACAGTCAGAGTTCTGTTTCATTGAGTCAGGATCCACTAGGAGGACCTATTATCGAAAATTAAGCTGCCACTGCTATGAATGAAGTGGAAAGAGCCATGGCACATGCTCAGGAGGATGCAGTTAACTTAGAAGACTTGGAAAAACAACTCAACGTTGAGCAGAGGAAAATATATGATGAAGTTACCAAGCAAATTGAGCATGGATTAAGTCATGAGAAGAAAGAGTGCTCATGTACCTCGGTGAAGCCTGTCCGACTGTACGTGAGTGGAGAAGCGGGAACTGGAAAAAGTTTCCTCATTAAAGCAATTTCATGTTATTTGCAGGAAAGGACTGAGTCATCGCTGTCTTGTGTTGTGACCGCTCCAACTGGACTGGCAGCTCATAACATTAAAGGGATTACTTTGCATCGTCTACTGATGCTTCCAGTGGAGCATGACAACAAATTACAATACCACAAGTTATCTGGGGATGCTTGTTGTGAAGTTTCAAGAGTCTTGAGGAAAATGAAACTTCTTATCATTGACGAAGTAAGCATGGTTTCCAATGTCATGCTTGCCTTTGTGCATTTGAGAATGCAAGAAGTTCTTAAAACTGAGTATGATGTGTTATTTGGTGGCAAACACATCATTGTTTTTGGAGATCTTCTGCAGCTGACACCAGTAAAAGGACAACCTGTGTTCAAAATACTCACGCATGAAGATACCAGGAAGTGCCTAGGGAGCATTGGCAACGTTAATATATGGTTAAATTTCAATTATGCTGAACTGCATGAAAATATGCGTCAGGCGAAGGATGAAGATTACAAGAATCTTCTACAAGATATTAGAATTGGATAAGTGACCGAGCATGGAAAAGAAGCTTTAAATGCACGATTACTGTCAAATTTATATCCTGAACAAGACATTGTGCCTGAGAATATTTTTCAGAAAATTACTGAGAAGAAATCCGGAATATGTTTGATGCCAACTCTTGCAGAATGTGCCATCTTCAACAACAAAATGTTGAATTTAGAAAAGCAAGAGATTGTGAAACTTGAAGCTATTGACAAAATAGAGCATATGGGATCAACAATTATTTTGTCTGAGAATTTGAAATCAAAATTGGATTCATTAGAGAAGACTATATCTAAAACAGCGGGTTTTGAAAAGACTTTGAATGTGTGTTTAAATTGCCGAATCATTTTGAGAAGGAATTTACATGTTGAAAGAGGTCTGGTAAATGGATCAATGGGTAATGTTGTTGATTTTGAGAAATACAGAAGTAGAGATGGTATTGAATTTTTAAAAATTAAATTTGATGGCATTGAGGAAGTACAGCTAATTGGTCGTTGTTCTGCTAGGTTTTTGCTTGTTAAAGATTTATATGTTCGCCGTAAACAGTTTCCTGTTTGCTTGGCATATGCGGTGACAATCCATAAATCGCAAGGTTTAAGTGTAGATACTGCATTGGTGAATATTGACAGTTCTGTGTTCAAGGAGGGTATGGCGTATGTGGCATTGTCACGAGTTAGAACTTTATCGGGATTGTACCTGATTGACTGTGATGTCACAAACATTTGTGCGGATCTAGATTGTGTTAAGGAATACAATAGGTTAAGAAAAGAGTATGCGCCACATTTGCCTCAATATCCTTTGATTGAGAAACGTGTGGTAGGCCGGAAACGAAGAAATATCAGTAATAGTAGGGAGGTTGTAGCAAAAAGCCCAAAAGTTGATGAACCGAAAATTGTATGCAGAAAGAAAGTGGATTCTGTTGAAGATGTTGTCGGTTTTCAATTTGAAAACAGTTCTGGTGTCAACTGCTATGCAAATGTAGTGGTTAATGTTCTCTTTTCACTAGAGACTTTAAAAGAACAGATTGTGTTCAATTCGGAACAAAGTTTATGCTGCTTGTTGAATTCTGTGTTAGAGAAATGTAGCACTGATCGAACAAAAGTAGAAAGTGTGTCTGAAGTTCGTTATCTGTTAGATGAATGTTCAGGTCAAACAGACTTCTCTGAAAATATTCAGCAGGATTGTCAGGAGTTTTTAATGTATATGCTTGATGTATTGCAAGATGAGGGTGTAGATGTAGATCACCTGTTTATGCTTTCTTATCAATGGCAGCATGACTGCGAGAACTGTATGGTATCAAGTACTACTAGTGTAGACTCAGAAAGATTTATATATTTAACTTTGCCAGACAGTAAATCAGTCTCCTTTAATAAGCTAGTAAATGCAGCTGATCACAACATGGAGTGTAGCCAATGTAAATCTGAAATGATGTCAACATTATTTATACGAAGATATGGCCAGTATGTCATTTTAATGATCCAACGATGTAGGCCTGATGGATAGAAATTGTCAACTTTAATAAAAAATGTTGTTGCTTCTCAGCTGTCAATATCAGGAAGGACTTTTGTAACTGTAGCAATTATCTATCACGATGGTCCTTCAACAACATCAGGACATTACACAGCTTATTTAAAGTCTCGAAACGGCTGGTCATTCTGCAACGATTCTGTTGTAACTTTCAAAAAAAAATTGCCGTTTGACCTTAAAAATTCTTACCTGGTGTTTTTAAAACCAAAATTTTAAGGAAAGAATCTTGGGATTTCCTCTGAGGAATTGCAAAACGTTCATGAAGTAGAGGGAATGTAAGTCTGCAATGCTGTCTAGATTATTGGTCCAAAACTTTTAATTATAATGTCAATTTAAAAATCCAACGATATAAACCTGATGCAAGTAAGTCTGCTTCATAGTAAGCAGTATCAGTGTCATAGGAAAAGGAGAACATGAGTGAGAAAGAAGGGTAAGATATTAGTAGTCCAGGATTGTGAAAATAATCTTAAATGTTTTCTTTTTGAAAGTTGCGAAAATAGAAAATGACGGGATTTGATTGGAAGAATTACAAGAGTTGTGAATCGCTGCAACATGATTTGGCCAAGTGGAAACATGTGGTAGAATGTGAGAAGTCTTTTATTGTATGTAACATATTTTTCAAAACGATGGAGGTTTTCTTTCAGAAAGTGGCGGGCTGAAAATATTTATAGCACAACAGAGTGGACGCTGTTCATAGGACATCCTTCGACGTTATGGAAAGTAAGTTAATTTTAAGGAGTTTTGAATTCAGATTTCTTAGGTTGTATGGGTTTTTTAAACACAATCATTTTGATTGTGTTTTTTTTCCCCCGCTGTTACATGATGAATACCTTCAAGTCACTGATTTAAGTGAAATTTGATACATTCTGAGAACAGCAAAAATAAACCATTTAACATGTATAATTAATGTTCTGCTTTTTGTACTTATGATATACATTTAGAAATGTTAGGTAGATATGGAGAAACTGAGTCTTCTGTAAGTGTCAAAGTTAATGCTTACAGTGCTGTACTTCTGGGTACTGTTTTTTTTTAAAAAAACTGAATAGGCCTCACCTCAAAGAAACCTCTTGAAAGGACACATCTTATTTGCATCCTGAAACAATCATTTACAATGTTAGACACAATTTTATGATGGCTTTACATCTCTTTTGCGCTGCTATTGCATCACTATTGTGAGACATCAGCAGTGCAAAAGAAGCACCATGTTCCAAAATAGGCCTCACTTCATCAGCATGAAGATACTGTTTGTTTAAAATATATATCTTTAGGATTGTGTAGGGGACGTAGAGAAGCAGAGGCTTCTGTAAATCTCAAAGTTGTTGAAAAACAGTTTGTTTTTGAACCTTTTCCCTTCTCTTTTCTAATTTTTAAATACATGTTTTAATATTTTTGGAAATGTTTGTTCTCTCTTTTACAGATTGAAAGTATGAAAAAATATTTTAAAAAGTTAACAAGAATTAAAAGGTAAATGTTTTCTACTCTTTTTACCCGCAATGCACTGCTGATGATGTCACTGACCATGTCATGAATGATGTAATAAGAGGACATGACTTACTTCATTGGTAGGCCTTCACATGTATTATCTCCTCTGTATTCTTCAACAAGCGTAAAATTGATCTGTAACCCTGAGTAGGTCTCACCTTAAACAAACCTCAGGAGAGACCACACCTTATCGTCATCCTGAATTAATTATTTAAAATGTTAGGGACAGATTTATGATATATGTATGCCTCTTTTGCGCCACTGTGCGTCAGTTTTGTGACGCAGTGGCGGTGCAAAAGATAAGTTATGAGGTGTCAAAATTACAAATTGATGCATCTAGGCAAATGTGTCATGCTGTTTTAAAACCGTGCCACATGAAACCGATGCAGCAGTGATGAAAAAGATGCACCATGTTGCAAGACAGGCCTCAGTTGAGGTCATATGTATCAAGCTAATTAGAATGCTTTGGCGACATATTTCTGCTGATAAAAAATGCAAAACTTTTATTGCCTATGTTGATGATATGGCTCTATGTTATTTACATTTCTTTGCTGTTTCAATTAATCTTTTTCTGTTATTTTTTCTTTTCTGTTTTCTATTTTTTCTCTCTGTTATTCCACATGTATTAATCTTATTTTGAACATTCACTCACATTCTCCAAGAAACTCTTCTTTGTTATTGTTCTACTCTCTTTTTTTTCTTTCACTTCCTTATCCATTTTGTTTTTCGCAATTATACCCTCTTCCATCTTTTCTTCTGTAAATAGATCTATTAAACAGTATCTCTGGTTTACTCCCTATAGTTTTCTTTCTTTTAACATTACTCTCTGTTTACTTCCCTTATACTAACTCTTCTTTTTTTTGGTTCGCTTCTAGTTCGCGAACCGGGCAGCGAACGGGAAAGCGAACCAAAAGAAATAGAGCTTGCCAGAGTGCTAAACATTCTAGCAATTTTATTTGAAAGGGGAGGTAGTTCTGAAAAGAACTTTTTTTTTTTTTTTCTAAACATTTTTTGTTTTTTTTGTATTTTTTGAACAGTTTTATGTTTTTTTTTTTTTGTTTTTGATGGAGGGGAAACAACAAAAAACAGGCATTGAAAAGGGCTCAACAGGAGCAAAAAAAAAATTACTGTCTGGGTTGGTTAGGGCAATTGTGATTTTCATAAGCAATGTTCATTAACTTTATGCTCATGTTACCACATGAAAGCAATGCACCGCAATACAAACAGGTTAGTTTCATGTGTTTAAAGTTCTTCTGAATGTTTGGCACGGTTTCCTGTGCCTCTCCTCCTGTCAAAGAGATATGCGAAGTGGACCTGGCCACAGGAGTTGTTGGTGGATTATCCTGCAGGTCACACAACTCTGCACGGCTGTAGTTCAGTGGATGCCACCTGCTCATATGGCGATGCATGGTATAGTTTCCCATGCTATACTTTTTTTCAGTGCCTCTTGATAACCTGTATTTACAAATTAGGCAGGTGGCATACTTTGCATTCACTTTCTTCTCCCCTCGAGGGATTGAAAAAAACTGCCAGATGAAACTGGTTTTCCGACGGGAAACACGGGGCAACTCCTGTAAGAACTGGTTCTTCTGTCTCCTCTTCCTCTAGTTCACCCTCTTCCTCCTCTGTGTTGGTGATGAACTGAGATGGTGGTCCTCTCTTCTCATGAGGAGGTGGAGGTGGTGGTGGGGGTGCACCAGCTGATGCAACTACTGAAGCCATTCTTCACTGTTCAGAAAGGGTCTTTCTCTCACCAAGATGAAAGTCAGAGTGAGGAAAGAAGGAGGGGTTTTCATCATTTGGGAAAAGCAAAAGTTCTAAACCAATGAAAAGTGTTATTTTTAGGTAATATGACCTAGTCTTACATCATTTGGAAACCAAAAGTGAAATGAACCAATGAAAAGTTTTATAAACAAGTCACATGACTTGTTCCGCTCACGTTACGCGGTGCGCGCCGCGTCCCGGATCGCTTCCGGTTCGCTGTCCGGAGCACTTCCGGGAGCGCTAACGCGGCGCGTCATAAGACGCATTACGCGACAAAGTGATACGTCGCGCTTCCGCGACGCGTCACAGTTGCGCAAACGAAACGTTTACCGGTTCGCGGACTAGGTCGCGGCATCAAGATGAGCTAACGGAAAGCTTCCCGGTTCGCGAACCGAAAGCGAAGAAAAAAAATATTTAAAAAAAAATTATTAATAAACATCTAAAATATATTTTTGGATTTAAAGAAGAATACATTTTACAGCTACAGATGTTAGCTTTTAAAAAACCAATGAAATTCACTGAAAAAACCATAGGTTATAGACCATATATAGTTAGGAATTAGCATTTACAAAACCTTGAAAATTCACTGAAAAAACCATAGGTTATAGACCATATATAGTTAGGAATAAGCATTTACAAAACCATATTTTACTCACACAAAACCATTGAAATTTCATATATAGTTAGTTGCACTAACTATATATCCCGCACCCGCAATCCACTGCTGATGATGTCACATATTACATCATTCATGACATGGTCAGTGACATCACTGATGACATCACTGATGACATCTCATTTGACATTACTGATCACATCACTGATGATATCATTCATGTGATAATACGATGAACCTCTTCAGACTCTAATATAACCTTAGATACAATCAGTGTAAACAGACACTCACAGACTGCCACTCATCCATGGAGTTACTCACACACCTAGTCAGTCATGCAAAGAATCAATCACACCTCCATTTCCTCAACTATACAGTTATACAAACTTTACTTATTCAAACATATACTAACACATATTTACTCTCTTATATAATCCCTGATACAAGTTCACAGTGATCCATACGGCCACTCACACATTCACTGGCTCTTATGCACAGTTATTTATATATGTCAACTCTCAATTGTACTGTGTTTTACATATGTACTTACTTTGACATGTAGCACTGAGATATCCATTCACTCACCAATACACTCATGCACACAGTCAACCGCCCATACAGCTGTTTCCACATGCACTTTTGAAACCATACATCTAGTGAATCAACTGCTCACACATCTATGCACAGAGTCATACACCTCCCAGCCACCCACCCACACACACACTCAGTCTCCCATACAAATACTTGGGCAACCAATCAACCCATATATTTACTCATATAGCTACTTATCAACACATGCAACAGTTTACAGAACAACAGACATAATGATGCACAAATTAAGACACTTTAGTCACTAACCCATGCACTCAGTGAGACACATTTAATCACTCACTCATACAGTCAGTCATGCACCTACTAAATCCTTCATCCAGACACTTATACATCCACTCATTCTTCAATATGTAAGACATATTTTAACTTTACAGAAACATACAGTCACTGGATGTTGTCATCAGTGATGTCATCAGTGATGTCACTGACCATGTCATGAATGATGTAATATGTGACATCATCAGCAGTGGATTGCGGGTGCGCGATATATAGTTAGTGCAACTAACTATATATGAAATTTCAATGGTTTTGTGTGAGTAAAATATGGTTTTGTAAATGCTTATTCCTAACTATATATGGTCTATAACCTATGGTTTTTTCAGTGAATTTTCAAGGTTTTGTAAATGCTAATTCCTAACTATATATGGTCTATAACCTATGGTTTTTTCAGTGAATATATATATATATATATATATATATATATATATATATATATATATATATATATATTTCCGCACTTGCACTTTCTCCTGCGACAAGCTCAAATATTCGACCATCAGTCAGGAAAAAACACGGGAAACTCAGAGTGCAGGTGAGTTTCTTTTATTCAACAGCACACCACGGCAGCATAACGTTTCGGCCTGCTCAGAGGCCTTGGTCACATGGCGCGCTGAGAGGGTTACAAGAAAATTTAAAGGGCTCATTCAACAATTGATGGACACATTTGATTGGTTACTTTGTAGGCAGTGGGAGTGTTCCACTGCGATGGAAAAAGTTTTTGCAATTGCAATTATAAGGGCGGGGAATCAGATGTCATAACGTAATTGCCCTTAGCATTGATACCTGTATAAATACATTTTATGAATTCCGACAGTTTGACTAAATTATTTAAATTAATTAATGGGCATGCATGGTATGTACCAAAGATCAATCAAAATGACATGTATTCACATAAAGTGCAAAGTGAAACCCTCAATTGGTTCTCATTTGGATTGAGTATCTTCAGGCTAACAGCATGAATGCTATAACTGCACCAAAGGCAAAGCACAATATACCAGTAGTACCTCATATGTAAAATATATACACCAAATTTCATATATATACATCTATATACATCATGAGAATTACGACTACTACCAAAAAACTACTTAAATACAGTGCAGTAGTGTCAAAGTCGGAAATGCAGGGCACATTTTTGCATACATCTCCCCATACCTATTCCAACATTAAATATTTTTAACAAAACCAAAGAGCCATCGCTGTTGTGTGAGCTAAATAAACAAGTGCAGTTAAAAAACAGTGTTTACATTTTTTTCAAAAAAATGAAGCTTAAAGATTAATGACGTGAAGTTTCTGATGTTAACAGCAACCATTTACTACAACATACTGTTAATGACCTAATGTTGTTTTAACTTTGAACAGTCATATTTGGTTACCAAGAAGAACAACACCACTGACAAAAGTGCAGGTGACTATTACTACAGAGATTGCTAACATCTTATGGATAGGAAAGGGGTAAGGATACAACAAGAAGCTTTCAGTAGTTGTATTTTTTACAAACAGGTGTAAAAATCCTCCGTGGAGTTAAGGCCATTTGGGCTCTTGCTGTCCATCTCCAGGATATATCTGGTCTCAAGTGCCCTTAAGATACCATCCCGGTTACCACCTCTCCTCAAGGGGCCTACAGAGTCAATAGCGTAGTATTTAAGGAGACTGCTGTTGTTACCATGGAACTTCTTAAAATGCCGGGCGACCGGGTATGTGGCGTCATTGGTGTTAATTGCCCTAATGTGCTGGAGTACCCTTTTGTGGACCTGCAATTTGGTACTACCAATATATTGCAGGCCACATGGGCACTCCAGCACATACACCACATACTCTGATTTGCACGTAAGTTGCTTATTGATCTTTCGGGGCACTACTGAGAATGCTGTGAGGAACTCAGATTTATTTAGCCCCTGAGAGCATGCTTTACAACTGGAACACTTCCTAAACCCTCGACTGGCAGCTAGCCAATTTTTGGGGGGTATTACCTCAGGACTAGACTTGACTAGTGCATCCTGTAAAGAGAACGCCTTCCTGTACGTAATAGCTGGTTTATTAGGCATGTGTTCGCCAATCACTGGATCTAATTTAATCAGATTCCAGTATTGGTTGATGATCTTTCTGAGTGCCCCGTGCTGACTACTGTAGGTCCAAATGAGCCTGATAGGCTGCTCAATGTTAGCGTCAGTGTTTTTGAGTACTTTCTTGTGGGTCAGTGCTATATATATATATAACCTACTGGCGGTCCCCAGTAGGTAGTTATAGTTAGGACCTAGTTTCCATAGGAAATCCGCAACAATCAATTTGGAATAACTTTGGCGCCGGTCGACGAATCTTTGCAAAATTTTCCAAGAAAATGGCCTGCTCCGCACCGCTCCTTCCCTTAAAGTTTGGGGGTGATTTGTCAAGCGGGGGCCGAGAAAAAAGGGAGGGCCTAAAACATGTTTTCCCAATGCAATTTTCCTTAGGAACCATTAAGTGAGGCTACAGCCCGAACTGCTGAACGGAATTACACCAAATTTGGCAAAAAGGTAGAGCTCGGTTCGCAGATTATGCTTTTTAGGTCTCGCCTACTCCATTCCGCAGGAATGAGTATGCGAGTCTAATGCAGCTAAACCACTACTTAAACCCAAGGCTCTCAAAAGGCTCCCAAAAAGCGGGATTTCGAGAAGTGCATGTCCTCTTGCACGAGATTGCCCGAACCTTCTGCCTATCAGCCTCCCTCCCACCTCCCCCCTAATTGCTTTAACTTTCACGGCCTCGAGGCCGTGAGCTACTTGAAAGAGATCCGCTCCGCAGCTAATCTGACATCAGCATCTCTCCCCCTCCCACCTCCCACGGCCGTCCTTTCTGCCCGCCTCGCACACCACTTACGAGCTTGCCCCACCACATGATGTGCACCGTGGTTATTTTTTGACAGTGTGCGATGCTTTGCACAATATTACAGTGCATGTTTCTGTTTGTTTTAGCTCGCCAAAGCGCACGTTTTCTTCATCTGCCTACCTAGTAATGCTTCTCTTCCTCCCTGCCTTGTCTCGCCCGTGTGGCTCTCCCCTGCGCCCTTCCATGATGCGCTCACCCTAGGGTGCGCCCCCAACCCACGCTGCTTTCATGTTGGCATCCTTCTCAAGCTCCACCTCTCTATTGCATGTTTGCTCTCCCTGCACCATCTATATTGTTCTCTAGCTTCTGGTACCCATTTACTTCTGCCCTCCAATGTTGCTTCAGCCACTCTCAGGCTCACCTCCTGCCCCCACCCCTCCCATTTGTTCTCTATTCTTGCATTTGTTCACGGCCGCCAGGCCGTGACACCACATCAAAGGGCTTCTCCCAGCGTGCGCTCTGCGGCTTCTCCTCCCCTAATTATACATGGCCGGCAGGCCGTACTTTCAGTTTCCCGGCCGCCCCCCACTTCCCATACATGTCTTTTTTGACGAAATGTTACTCCATGACCTTGCTTTAAACAAGAATGCCCTTAAGACTTTCTAAACAGGCTTATTCTGCCACCCTTATTCTGCTGCTAAGTGCTGTTAGTTTAACTCGCACAAAGTCACATTACGTAAAGAGAGGCTATATCCAAGTGAGTGCTTTACCCATCACCCACTGAAACTGCTGACCTGTTGCTCCGGCATGTACACAAGAGTGGCATACGCTACGCACTACGATCGCTGCATTGTATGCGGCCATATTGCTTGTCCTGTTCACTTCTGCTAGCACTCCGTACTGTCACCAAGCTAGCTCTCAGGGAGTCTCTCGTGTGCTTTAGCCTGCAGTTTATCGATGTAAACATCCCACGCATTCCGCTGGGGCGCCACCTCCTGCTGCACAGACCGTGTTCTCTATGTTACCGTTTTGACAGCCGCCCACTCAGCCAGAGTCCTAATGTCGGGGCGGGAGTGGACTTAAGGGGTAAATCTTCACAGCGCTTCAATGGTGCAAACCCTAGTTTCTCTTGTGCAGCGATGTGCAGGAAGCGCGTCCCTGCCTCGTCTTCCCAGCGCAAACACCTACTCACGCCACTGAGCATCAGCGATGGGTGGTAATACGACCCAAAGGTGAGCCGAGGAAATAGCCAGTGCCCACCACACCCAGCGATCGTAGTGCGTAGATCGTAATGGCTTCTGGTAACACAAAGGCACCAGAGTGACTTACGACACTTAATACGGCCAACAGCAAATACATGCAAACAATACATTTTGCAGGACCGCTGCTGCACACCGCAACACATGCATTGATGTCAAGAAATGGAAAAAACACTGATAAATGTAAGCATAATTGTATAATAGCTGTACTGTCTTTTTGGATTTTTTAATTACCTTACAATTGTGGCGTTGGCGAATCAATTTTGGTGCATCCTACCACTGCCTGCCACTGTTATCATAGCATACCGATCATTAAAAATGCTGACTCTCAAAGCCCCGATCTTTAACATCGGGTGAAAGTAGCTTGTATATATAGTCATCTTGTGCTCTCGTTATTCCTCATTGCAGAAAACAAAAGAATGCTAGCTAATGTGACAGCAATATACAATTTTTTACGGGTTTCTTATTCTAGTTGGCTTTTGTAGCTGAAGACTTAGATATCTTGTACACTTTGATACGCAAGACCCACAGCACTCACAGTGATTACACCATTCTCGAGGTGCCTTCCACAGGTGAGTGCCATTTAAATAGGTGATAACGCGCATCATTCCCTGTTTGTCTCCACATCCACTAGTTTGAACACATTTCCTCGGACCTTGCTATCAGACAGCTGTGTTGTGTTGACGTTAATATAGAACTCTGTGACTGCGTGTGCCTTGCATTAAATACATTAATTAATGCGATCAAAGGCATGCTTGTTGATATTAGATATGTGACACCCTGCGTTGTTCAATATCCGACGTGATACAGTTGTTATACAGAAAGGTGTTCTACCTTGGAGCTGCTTACTTCTGAAAGCTAAAACGTCTTTATAAACACACACACACAACCACAGACACAACCACAGACACAACCACAGACACAACCACAGACACAACCACAGACACAACCACAGACACAACCACAGACACAACCACAGACACAACCACAGACACAACCACAGACACAACCACAGACACAACCACAGACACAACCACAGACACAACCACAGACACAACCACAGACACAACCACAGACGCAACCACACACAACCACACACGCAACCACACACAACCACACACAACCACACACAACCACACACACCAACCACACACACCAACCACACACACCAACCACACACACCAACCACACACACCAACCACACACACAACCACACACACAACCACACACACAACCACACACACAACCACACACACAACCACACACACAACCACCACACACACCCAACCATACACACCCAACCATACACACCCAACCATACACACCCAACCATACACACCCAACCATACACACCCAACCACACACACCCAACCACACACACCCAACCACACACACCCAACCACACACACCCAACCACACACACCCAACCACACACACCCAACCACACACACCCAACCACACACACCCAACCACACACACCCAACCACACACAAAAGCACACACACACAAAAGCACACACACACACAAGCACACACACACAAGCACACACACACAAGCACACACACACAAGCACACACACACAAGCACACACACACAAGCACACACACACAAGCACACACACAAGCACACACACACAAGCACACACACACAAGCACACACACACAAGCACACACACACAAGCACACACACACAAGCACACACACAACCACACACACAACCACACACACAACCACACACACAACCACACACACTCACAACCACACACACTCCCAACCACACTCACAACCACACTCACAACCATGTACACAACCACATACACAACCACACCGTCAGTGCACAGTTTCACCAGGCACAGACACCATCAGTCGTCAGTGCATGCTTTCACCGGGCACAAACACCACCAGCTGTCAGTGCACACTTTCACCGGGCACTAACAACACCAGCCGTCAGTGCACGCTTCCACCAGGCACACACACCACCAGCCGTCAGTGCACGCTTTCACCAGGCACACACACCACCACCAGCCATCAGTGCACACTTTCACCAGCCACACACACACACCACCAGCCATCAGAGCACACTTTCACCAGCCACACACACACCACCAGCCATCAGTGCACGCTTTCGCCAGGCACAAACACCACCAGCTGTCAGTGCACACTTCCACCAGGCACACACCACCAGACGTCTGTGCACGCTTTCACCAGGCACACACACACCACCAGCCATCGGTGCACGCTTTCACCAGTCACACACACACCACCAGCCGTCGGTGCACGCTTTCACCAGGCACACACCACCAGCATCAGTGCACGCTTTCACCAGGCACACACACCACCAGCCGCCGGTGCACGCTTCCACCAGGCACACACACCACCAGCCGGCAGTGCACACTTCCACCACAGCATCACTCAGCACCACCACAGCACCACTCAGCACCACTACAGCATCACTCAGGGGCACCACAACATCACTATGCGCTACAGCAGCATCACTGAACGCCACAGCATCACTTGTCCCCAAAACAACATCACTCAGCGCCACCACAGCATCAATCTGTGCAACCATTCAACAACTGGTTCAAATATTTTCTGTCAATGTTTCAAGCTTTATTACAAATGTCATAAAAAGATGTTAAATGTTTTCACTTCTGTTCTTGTTAAAACATTGTGATTTGTCAGATCAATACATGTAAGACAGGGGAAAACTACCTTTACTAATGCTATAGATGTAACATTTACTAACTTTATAACTATTGGCATTTCTAATAACAAAATTAATACTTTTGTATTTTGAAAAACAAACATTTTTTTTAACATTTTACACACCAAAAGCTCAAACATTTCTATTGCGAGACCTATTGCATTGCAAATGCTTGTTGTCAAATGGTGTAAATCCGTTCAGTAGTTTCGTAGAAAATCAAAAGTAAAATCATAGATATATCTATAAACGTAGTACCGTACGCATACCTTCCCGAGGACTAGTTTTATGCTAATTGGCTGTCAACACTCCAAACCAGAGGCACAATAAAGCATCAAAAGAAACGCGAAAAACACACAAAGGGGGCAGGGTAGAAACACCCTGACCCCGTAGGCCTGCTCAGGTGGTCCCACGAGGACTCACAAGGCCCAAACATTTTTTTTTAAATCGCGGGATACGCGTAGGTACACGTAACCTGTAAAAAAAAAAAACCCCAGTCTACTTTTTTTCCAATCGGCCCCCGGGGGACCAAATCCCAGGGTCTTTATAAAAAAAAGTGTGCAGGGGTCCCAATCCCCCCTACTCTGCCCCGGGGACCGCCACCCCCGGGGCAATGTAAGTATAATAGCGGGGGCACACGGCCCCCCGCAGCCCTGGGGACCGCCACCCCCTGGGGCTTGGATATGAATGATGGGGGATGTCTAAGGCCCCCCGGGGACCGCCACCCCCAGGGCTTTATTATGAAGTATGCGGGGGGCTCACGGCCCCCCACAGCCCCGGGTACCACCACCCCCTGGGGCTTCGTTTTTAAATAGTTTTAAAAAAAACCTGTGTGGAGGGCTCAAGCCCCCCCACACGCCCCAGGGACCGCTACCTCCTCGGGGTACTAATATTTAAAATGGGGGCCCCAGCCCCGGGGACCACCACCCCCGGGGCTTTTAACTGTTGGGACGGGGGGGTCACGCGGCCCCTATCCTGGAGCCCTTGATGGCCCTGGGGATCGCCACCACCCAGGTGAGGTAATATGAATTTTTATGGTCAATTGTGTCCCCTATCGTAGACCCCAACGGCTCCATGTACGTGCTTCAAGTACATACATGTATGTTCCCTCCACAACCAGCTATGAAGACGCAAATACATTTGCGTCCAACGTTAACATGTTCTCTTTCAGATCCACCATGAATGGGTCGGATATTCAGTTCCTAAGTATGCCTTGCCACCGTCTTTACATGGTGCACTTTTCACGTTTCCCTGGCTCTGGCGAGTTAGGCCCTGATTTCTGCCATCGAGCCTTTTCCTGCCCTCTGCCTCTGGAAGCTACAGCCTGGACCTGCATCTGTATCCCTGACCTTTGTCTTACTTCCTGCGCGGCTAGCGGTGCCTGGCTCGGCCTGCTTGCCTGCCAAGACTGTATTTTGCCTTCAAGTTATCTGCTCCGCTCCTCGAAAAAACATTCCTGTCTAGTCGTTTAGGTAAACATCCTTCCCAGCTGCAGAGCAAAGGGCCCGGCCTTTCTGTCTCCATGCAAGTAATTCATTGCTCCTGTTACCATGGTAGGCCCATGCCCCCCTCGCATCTCACATAGACACGTAGTCGCATATGCACGCACTAGCAGTCAGTATAGAATAGCCTCTGCCCGAGAGACCTTTCCTTCTAGGTAATACAGTTCCTCAAACACAAGATACCAGATATGATTTGGGATTAGGTTGTTCTGACACGCCAGACTTCTGTCTCCCTGTATAGCGCAAATGTCAAGTCCCCTTCACCCTCCAGTTTCACGTCAATCACACGTCATGTCGCTGCGCGCGCATCTATGCCACACATTTCTGCTGACACTGCAGGATTCTCCTATGGATCCATCCACTTGTGACACCTCTATGTGACGTTTCTAGCACACACCTCCGTGTACGCCCTTGTGCACGCCTTCTATTACGTACATGTGTTCTTATCACGTTTCTCTCAGCTGTTACGCCTTCTGCATCTATCACCACTGTAATGCATTTGACTATATATATGCTATTCTGTCAATAAAGTATTGTCTATCCCTTCCTGAACCCTAGTGGTGATGGAACATGATACCTGGTTCGAACCAATTCCTTTTTAAGGAATAAAACCCATATAAACTCAGATGCCACGGACTCTGCCTCTTAATTTTTTGACTGAGTTATTCTTATTGAACTTTACCGCATATAAGTATAGTTAATTTTATTTACCACACAGGGCTGGCTCCTGCAGTGTCCCTGGGTGCCTACCCCCGGGACACTGCTGTTTGCTGTGGTAGGGGGTGAGACCCTGGGGGATGGGGTCCCCAGGGCCCAAAAAAAAAGAAAAAGAAGGTTGGCTACACAGCCCCCCTTATTAAAAAACCCCAAAAATAAAGAAAACTGGATCGGGAGGAGGCCACGCCCCCTTCTCTGCACCTCTCTGAAAACGCGCCAGTATGCAAGGGGACTTAATCCTCCAACTTAGAACACGCTACGGGGCACGTTTGCACAGTGGTGAAGGTAGGGGTCGGGCTTGAGGTGATATGAGAGCAAACATGCCTTGTGGTGCGTTTTTAAGTTGGGGAATTATTTCCTCTTCAATCCAGAGGTCCCCTAGGGTCCAACAGGTACCTCCAGTAAGCGCCACGGAGCTGCGTTGCAGAGTGTTGTAAAAGGGGCGCGTGCCCTCTTAACACCTCTCTGCAACACAGCTCCCTGGGGCATACTGTAGGTACCTGGTGGGCTAGTTGGCTCACAGGGGACCTCAGGATTGAAGAGGAATGAATTCCCCAACCTAAAACGCGCCACAGGGCCTGTTTGCACACATATCACCTCAGGCCCCTCCCCCTTCCTTCACTATTGAGCAAAATATTCCTCTAAGATCAGCCGAACTGCGAATTCCGATTTACTCACCTGTTATCAGGAGAGACCTCAGTGCTGCATCCTTCAGCCCACTACTGATCCTGAAAAGTAATTCTAATCGTAGTTACAGTAACTTGAATTTCTTTCCATAGGCTAACATTGACTAGTTTCTCTTGGAAATTTTTCTAAGTGTGGAGTTTTGGAACTTTAAAAAATTCCTCTAAAATCAGCCGAACTACGAATTTGGATTTACTCACCTGTTATCAGTAGAGACCTCAGTGCTGCATCTTTGAGCTCACTACTGTTCCTGAAAAGTAATTTTAACCGTACTTACCATTAACTTGAATTTCCTTCCATAGGATATCATTGCCTGCTATATAAAATATATATACATTAGAAAAAAAAAAAATATATATATATATATATATATATATTACAATTTCAATATTTTTTAAAAAATTTTTTTTCAATTTATATTAAAAATATGTAATGTAATTTAAAAAATAAAATATCTCAAAATAAATACTTTAAAAACAATGTAGTAAATCAGTATAAAAAAATATAACCATGATTCACTCTGCTCTCCTGAGGCACAGCCGGGAGGAGCGCTCTACGATCGTTTTTAAAAGTGTGTATTTGTTTCCCTTTTTAAAATATCTTCACTCTACCCACCTCTGGGTTACTTTCTTCACCTGGCACTTGACACCCCCCGCACAGCGGAGCTATCGCTGCAGCGGGCGAGGTGCCTGAATTGTTGTTGCCGCCATCACCGCGAGCATTAGGCCACGCCCACTCGCACAGGCCACGCCCCCTCCGCCAGGATCACTCTTAAGCGCTGAAAACGAGCGCCGACCCCAGATTCACTCTGCTCTCTTGAGGCACAGCCGGGAGGAGCGCTCTACGATCGTTTTTAAAAGTGTGTATTTGTTTCCCTTTTTAAAATATCTTCACTCTACTCACCTCTGGGTTACTTTCTTCACCTGGCACTTGACACCCCCCGCACAGCGGAGCTATCGCTGCAGCGGGCGAGGTGCCTGAATTGTTGTTGCCGCCATCACTGCGAGCATTAGGCCACGCCCACTCGCGCAAGCCACCCCCCTCCCAACCCTCCTTACCACTGGTATGTAACATGTGTCACCACCGGAAGCGCAGCCCGTCTGCGCCCGTCCGCGGCCGGCTGGGGCTCAGGGCCCATCACTCTGCCCAAATTACATCTTATGCCCCTAGGGACCTGATCGCTTTACACTCCCTGTGGCCACTGGATTCCTCCACCCACTCTATACTACTCCAACTTGGGATCTTCAACGCCCGTAGTGTTTTTCCAGAGCTCAGGGCCCTTCCATCCTCCACCTCCCCCGAGCACACTGCTTCCCTCCCACCTTCTTTAAGCCGGCCTACCCAGTCACCTGTTAACATGGAACTAGTAATTGCATACCTCAACACCCGGTCGCTAGTCAGTCACCAACATGACATATGCCACCTCCTGGACTCAGATCGTCCTGATATTCTATTTCTAACTGAGACCTGGTTGAATGAGGACTCCTTCCCTGACATCTTGGCTGCAATTCCTCCGGGGTATTACATTCTCCAAGCCAACCGACCTGCCGGTAAAACCGGAGGTGGCGTAGCCGCTATTATCAAACTCCCCATCAGATTTACCTCCCTCTCTCTACTCACCATCCCCCAGGCCGACTGCCTGGCTATTAGACTTGAATCCTCGGTGTCCCCTCTTACCTGTGTTCTGGTATACCGCCCTCCTCAACCCATGCCCAATTTCCCCTCTCTTTTTGTCGACCTACTATCTCAACTCACCATCAACAACTCCAAACTCCTGGTATTAGGAGACTTTAATTACTGGCCGTCGGACCCACATGAAAGCCCTCATTCCTTGGCTTTCACTGACCTACTAAGCGGCCTCAATGGCCATCAACACATCCACACAGCTACTCATTCCAAAGGCCACACCTTAGATCAGGTGTGGACCTACAACCTTGAAATCAAATCTCTCACGATCCTTCCTTGCCACTGGTCGGACCATTTCTTAATTTCTTTCCTTCTCCTGGTCCCCTCACCACCCCCTCGTAGCCGAGGCCCTAGCCTCATGGCCCGCAACCGGAATAAAGCAGACCTCAACCTTTTCCTCTCCTCTCTAACTTCTTCGGCCCCGCCCGGCCCAGGCTCTCTAGACTCCCAGGAAGCCGCACTCGTCAAATGGCTGGAGTCCGCCAGCGACAAGGTCGCCCCCCTTAAGTCTATTAGAACTAAGCGCCCTCACGACGCACATCGCTGGTTTTCTGACAGCCTCAAAACCCTAAAACTAGGACTTCGCCAAGCCGAGCGCCGCTGGCGCAGAAACTACGACCCTTTAGAAAAATCCCACTTCCTAAAACTATCAGGACAATATAAACAAGCAATTTCAGTTGCCAAGACCGCCTACTTCTCATCAAAAATTCTCAACTCCGCGCAAAAATCTAAGGACATCTTCGCTATTGTGGAGGAGCTTTCACACCCGGATAGGGTGACTATCAAACCCCTCCCTTCTCAGGCACTTTGCGACTCCCTTAACTGCTTTTTCATTGACAAAATCAGTAAAATTAAAAACAGTATCTCATCTGGGGCCCCGGCTATGTCCCCCCAGAGGCCGCCCCCTTTCTTAACTCCCGCTTCCTGACCCAGCTTCCCCCTATACCCAAAGAAGACTTCCTCTCCTTGCTCAAAGTTTCATCTGGTTCCCCCACTGACTGCTGCCCTCCGGCAATTCTCCGGACCGCTTTTTCAGCCTGTCCTGGCCCTCCATTGGCCCTCCTGAACAACTCTCTCCTGCTTGGCGAAGTCCCCAGTCAGTTCAAGAACGCTGAAGTGGTCCCTATATTAAAAAAAAAACAACGTCGACCCCACGGTTTTGGGCAACTTCCGCCCCATCTCCCTTCTCCCCTACCTGAGCAAGGTACTTGAGACACATGTAACCAGCGCCCTCAGCTCCTTCATGGAGGACTCCAACTTCCTAGACTCCCAGCAAGCAGGGTTTAGACCTGCGCATTCGACAGAGGCGGTCATCCTCTCTGTCATGGAGGAACTTCGTAGAGGCGCCGACTCCAACACCAGTCAAGCCTTGGTGCTCCTAGACCTGTCAGCAGCCTTCGACACGGTCGACCACACCATCTTAGTCGACCGTGTCAAAGAGGCAGGCGTCAGTGGGACGGCCCTTAACTGGGTTCGATCCTTCCTGGCGGACCGCCATCAATCGGTCCGTCTCTCCCAGTTTATGGCAAATAGGACCAGGGTCAACTGCGGTGTCCCGCAGGGTTCATCCCTGTCACCCCTCCTCTTCAACCTTTACCTCACCCCCCTGATCCGCTCCCTCCGCGGTAGGAATGTCACTGCATTTAACTATGCAGATGACATTCAGCTCGTCTTTAACCTCGACTCCTCGGACGGAGCGGCTCAAGATTTCCAGTCCACCCTCTGCCATATCAGCAATTGGATGAGCACTCACCATCTCAAACTCAATCCCGACAAGACGGAGCTCGTTCTTATCGGAGGCCCATCCAATCCCTGGAACTCCACCTTCTGGCCCCTTTCCCTCGGCCCCCCCCACACCCTGCTGACAAAGTGAAATGCCTGGGGGTTTACATCTCCCATGACCTCTCAATGAAGCACCAGGTCAGTGCTACCGTGTCCTCTTGCTTCTTTCAGCTTCGGAAGATTCGAAAAATAGCTCACTTTTTGACCACTGAAGCCCTCACTCTGGTACTGCTGGCTTTAGTCATCTCTCGGATCGACTACGCCAATGCCCTATACGTTGGCATCCCACAATACCAAATTAACAGATTGCAGCTGATACAGAATCAGGCAGCCCGCCTCATCTACCATCAACCAAAACATCACCATGTTCGTCCTCTTCTTAGGGCCCTACACTGGCTTCCTATCTCGGAGCGCTGCAAGTTCAAATTGGGCTGCCTGACTCATAAATCTTTGGCCGGCACCGGTCCTTCCTTTATTTCCTCTCTTCTGCACCCTTATACTCCCTCCAGGCACCTCCGCTCCTCTCATCTTGCGCTCCTTCAGACACCCCGTTTTAGGCGTAAAAAACATGGAGGTCTTAGATTCTCCTTCTTGGCACCCTCATTCTGGAACTCTCTGCCGCTGGAACTAAGACTCTCCTCCTCTCACCTTCACTTCAGGTCTCTCCTAAAAACCCACCTCTTCCGCAGCATTTACACATAACACTCTTCTCTCCCTGTCTCCTGCCTCTCACCGAATAAAGTGAACAGCGCCAAGAAACCGTCCGGTGTATGCCGCGCTTTACAAGTAATTTTTACATTACATTACATTACATTTAAAAATTATCATGTGCAAAACCTTTGAAATTCACTGGAAAAAAACATAGGTTTCAGCCACGTTATAGTTAGGAATTAGCATTTAAAAAACCTTAGAAATTCACTGAAAAAACCATAGGTTTCACACATGTTATAGTTAGCTGGACATTTCACTCATACAAAACCATTGAAATTCCCCCGTTATAGTTAGTTCAGCTAACTATAACTCGCGCGCCCGCAATGCACTGCTGATGACATCTCATATTACATTACTCGTGACATGGTCAGTGACATCTCTCATGATATCATTGATGACATCACTGATGACTTCACTGATGACATCATCCTTGTGAAAGAGTGGCAGACCCCCTCTCACCCTAATATAACCTTCGATACACACATTCAAAAATAGAAACTAAAATTTTCAAAAAAATGGAGATACCAGTGCCAGTTACAACAACCTATTCAGTAATTCCAACATCTGCTTACACATCCACTCATTCACCAGCAGTTCTATATAGTCACTCATACATGTACTCACTCATCATATGTACTCATACACCTATACATCCTGTTACACACCGATACTCATCCATAGTTACTTGCACACATACTTACACATTCAAGTGAACTATCAAACATCCATTTACTTGCATATACAGCTATACACACACCACTACACTTACTTCTACAGAAACGTACACATACTTACTCTCTTAAACAATCAATTATAGAAACACATACTTATTTATACAGGAACTCTATTAACCCCTTCACTGCGGCGGCTATTCCGCCACAATGCTAAGGGGGCGGGGCGCATGCTGGTGACGGAACCGCTCCTTCACCAGCCTCGGTTGAGCTGTGCTCATGACGGAGCGGTTTCGTCATGGCCGGCCCCGCTCAATAGAACGTCCAGCGCAGGCGCGGAATTCGTGCCGCGCAGGCGTTCCGAGCGGGCTATGACGGAACCGCTCCGTCATCAGTACAGCGCACCCGCAGCTGATGACGGAGCGGTTCCGTCATCAGCATCGAACCAGTTAACCTCTCACATATACTCACTTATATATATCAATACTCACATATACTAGTTTAAAACATATTTAGTTACTCATAAGGATACTATTGAGACAGTTATTCACTCACTAACACACCCATACACACACTCATCCATCCGTACACTCCTGCACACATGCTGTCTTTAAAACACATACAAACAATGAGTCACTCATTCATGCATCTATAGGCTAAGTAATATCCATCAACGAACTATACTGACACTCGTACTGATACTCAAAAAACCAACTAATAACACATATACACACTCTCATGTAGCTACTCACCAACCTATGCAGCCACTTATACACAAAGTGAGACACTGATACAGATATTTAAACATTACTCGTTAATACATGTATTCAATAAGGTACACTTAATAAGTCAGTTATACAATCAATTAAAAAAAAACATCCCTTTGAACACTTATTTACCCATTTATTCTTCCATCAACCTTTAGATATACATTTATAAAAAATATTTATTGTTCAGAAAGACACACATTCACTGGATGATGTCATCAGTGATGTCATCAGTGGTGTCACTGACCATGTCATGGGTGATGTAATATGTGACGTCATCAGCAGTACATTGCAGGGGCGCAAGTTATAGTTAGCTCAACTAACTATAAGGGCGAAATTTCTATGGTTTTGTATGAGTGAAATGTCCAACTAACTAACGTCCCTGAAACCTATGGTTTTTTCAGTGAATTTCAAAGGTTTTTTAAATGCTAATTTTAAATGAAGGACACCTTTAGACAATTGATGTTGCTTTTGCCTCAAACTGTCTTTGTATATTCCAATATATGCCAAAGACCGAAGTGGAAATGGTCAAACCAATTTTGCCCTCGGATTGAAAAATCTAGGAAAAATGTCAACAAAGCTGTGTCTGCATTCCTCAGAGACCATACAATGGGGTCGATCTACAACA
This sequence comes from Lissotriton vulgaris, assembly GCF_964263255.1. Classification (NCBI taxonomy): domain Eukaryota; kingdom Metazoa; phylum Chordata; class Amphibia; order Caudata; family Salamandridae; genus Lissotriton; species Lissotriton vulgaris. The sequence goes on from NW_028246830.1 coordinate 72,022, forward strand.
ACAACATACGTTTTGATATGGCTGCTATCTACAGAAGTGATGGAGTACACTTCACAGATCTGGGAAATTGAGTTTTTCTGAATAACCTGAAGCTATGCATCTGCACTTATAGGTAACTCCAACTAATAAACACAAATGCTCTTTTTACAGCCGCCTTATATTCCCAATATCGGTTCGCAGAGTGATAGCTGCGATCCGGCTAGCACAGGAAGACATGCGGGCTGTCGGGCAGCCTCGCAGGGATACGGGCCGTTGGCTCGCAAACCCAGAGCTGTGACCCAACGGACTGGTATTGTTTTATGGTTTAGGGTAGTACAGTGGTGTTTGGGTAGTGTAGGGGATCGTGCTGGGTAGTGTTTTAGGGTTTAGGGTAGTGATGGGTAGTGTAGGGAGTCAGGCTGGCGATAGTGTTTTAGGGTCTAGGGTAGTGCAGTGGTGTTTGGATAGTATGGGGGGTCATGCTGGAGATAGATTTAGGGTTTACAATAGTATAGTGATGTTTGGGTAGTGTAGGGAGTCATGCTGGGGTAGATTTAGGGTTTAGAGTAGTGTGTAGTGTAGTTCCTATTTTCCCAATAGGCTCTGCAAATTGAATAACATAAACGATAGTTTAGACGTAGGACTGAGGTCGACTAGGTCTCTATTGAATATGTTAGACTTAATTTAGGTTTGCCAGCTAGCTCAGCGGTCACTAGAAACTTTCTCGAATGAACAGGGAGGAGTGAACTTCCCTGATTAGACAAGAAGGGATTCGGCTTCTGACAACCTCATAAACATGACAACTTTGCTCCCCCAGAATAAGGAGTATATCTCCAGAGTCGTGTGAAAACAATAGATAGCTATTTCACTCAGTCAATCGTGCATACTTAGTTTCACCAGAGTGCAGAGAAATACAGACGGGCATTTTCAATAAAAGGTGTTTTTTAATGAGCAGTCTTCTTTCTCATGCAAGAGAAATGAATTGCCCCAATTGCAATACTTGTTATAAAGTAAAGTGCGTACAGTAAAAGGAGTATTATGAAATAATACTGTAAAAGCATTGATATGGTTTCTGAGCCATATGATACTTAAAAGGTATAAAATATATACAGTTACATATAATGATAAAAGTTTGACTAAACGTACTCAACTGGTGCTTCTAAATACGCCTACCCCGATGTACCTAACCTAAGCCTAGTACGTGGGAAGGAGGAAGTGAGCTGCAGTTTAAGTTAAGTTAGTTTTTACCAAGAATCTAACTCAAGAATTTTCTAAGGATCTAATCAGCTCCATACCTTGGTTTTAGAATGAAGGAGGTCTTGTATCTCGCTCTCAGGACTCGATCTCCCAGTAACCCGCAAGGATGACTGGAAACACTGGAGCTGGATTTTCTCGGCAGGAGAAAAAGACAGCGTCTTTCTCAGTGCATCAAAATGGGAGGGACGGCTTCCTTCAGCACTCTCATCAGCTGGTCTTTGGATAAATAGATAGCCGCTCTGCTCCACACCACCGTGTGTTGTTTAAGGCAAACGTTGGTATATTTATACCTGGAAGGTGCCATGTTTGACGTAAGGTTGGACATAAGACGTCAATAAAAGATGTCACGAAGAACTGGCCGTTCTTTCAGTGCTCGCAGGAGTTCTAGGACAAATCAAAACAAAAGCATGGGGAATTCCCAGGTTGCTGGAGGTTTGGCTTGTTGAAAGAACTCGTTGTACTTTCTAGGAGTCTAAGGAAGTAGCCTTGCTGTATTTGGTTTGGATTGGCTATTACTAAATATGGATTTTATTCTTATGCCTTTATAAGGGTATGATTTGTTATAACCACATAAGGGCATAAATCGGGAATATTTAATTACGGTCCTAGATATGATCACAACACCCACTCCACATATAATTCCATCATTACTAAATACTAAGCAATATATAAACATATAGGTATGCATGTTTTTTCCAGCCCACCCCAAAATACATCAAATGCATTTGAAATGGTATAGATACACGAAAATGAGTATTATACTGTACGCTTTCAAGCAATGGTATCAATCAGATAATGCAAATATAAATATCAGCTGAGTGAATTCCGAAAATTACGTTTATGAAATGGCTCTTAATACAGAAGAGAAGGTCGAGACCATTTCATCACATATTTATACACAATTGTAAACGTGCTAGAGGCTGATTCAAAATATTGTCTCTAGAGTCTCTAGGAATAGAAGCTCTGTTCTCTAAGAATGCATTGGCTATTACTAAATATCGATTTGATTCTCATGCCTTTATAAGGGTATGATTTGTTATGACCACATAAAGGCATAAATCGGGAATATTTAATTAGGGTCCTAGATATGATCACAACAAGTGCAGTGGTGGTTGTGTAGTGTAGGGGCTTGTGCTGGGGTTAGTGTTTTAGGTTTTAAGGTAGTGCAGTGGTGTTTCTGTAGTGTAGGGGGTCGTGCTGGGATTAGTGTTTTAGGGTTTAGGGTAGTGCAGTGGGGTTTGGGTAGTGTAGAGGGTGGTGCCGACAGACTGACTCACAGAGCTCCGAGCCAATTTACAGGCTTCTAAAAGCATAGCCGCGACCTGGTGATGTCTGTAGAGGCAGTGTGAAAGGGGTATCTCACACAGACACAGATGCCAGTGTTGCCTCGCAGAGGTAAAACTACACACCCAATGGTTTCTACACGGAGAAATGCGAGCTGACGGACTAAGTTACAAAATGCCTGCCAACACTTCCTAGTTTCAACCGTTCTCAGCTAATGAGCCGCTCTCTCAGCCAATCACATGTCCAAATTCTCAAATATCGATATCTGTAAAATTTGATATTTCTCAAAAACTACTTAACGAATGTACACCATTTCAACGAAAGCGCGCTTTCTGAACCACAACCTTTCTCCCTGCCAAATTTGGCGTAATTCCGTTCAGCAGTGTGACATATAGCCTTCTCTAAAGTTCCCTATGGAAAATGCATTGAGAAAACAACACATTTTGGGACTCCCCTTTTTTTCTCAGCCCTCCCTTAACCAATCACCCCCAAACTTTCAAGATAGGATCTGATCGAAAAAGAGAAACTTTTTGGAAAATTTTGTAAAGATTTGTCAAACTATGCCAAAGTTTTAAGCACATGGAGGGCTCTAGGAGAGGTGCTGCACAACCCCCTCCCAACATGAGTGAAGCCCAGCGGGCCCCCGCAGCCCCAGCGAGCCCTTACTATTATTTTTTAAGAAATGCCCCCGGGACCTAGCCCACCCGGGGTCTCATTGGGACTCCCTGAGCAGGCCTAGTGGGTCAGGGTGTTTCCATCCAGCCCCCTTCTCTTGTTTTATACCTTTGTTTCTCTGTTTTCTAGTGACTCGCTTCTACCGAGCCACAAGATGGCTGCCAACACTTCCTGGTTTGGAGTGTTGGCAGCCAATCACAGTGAAGCTCGTGCATGGTACTTGGGCTCCACCCAGATATCGAAACTTCTATTTTTCTAATTTCTCCGCAATTACTGAACGGATTTACACCAATTAAAAAAAGGTCGCTTTTGATCCAAGCAGTACCTTTTTGCCAAATTGGGGGTAATTCCGTTCAGTAGTTTCGGCTGTAGCCTTGCACAAAGTTTCCTATGGGAAGTTGATTTTTTTACTCTTATTTTTTGAATTTCTCAAAAACTAATGAACGTATTTACACCATTTTAAAAACATGTGGAAAACACATTTTGGGTCCCCCTTTTGTCTCCGCCCCCGCTTGACGAATCACCCCCAAAATTTCAGGATAAGAGCTGACCTAGATACTTTTTATTTTTTTTTGAGAATTTTGCGAAGATTAGTCACATGACGCCAAAGTTATTAGCAAATCAAAAAATGCTTCTCCTATGGAAAATAGGTTGTAACTATAACTACCTACTGGCGACCGCCAGTATGATATATATATATCAGGCTTACCATGTGGCTCGGTATTTTAAAACCTTTCATGACAATATTCTCAATTGCTTACAATAAATTGTCATAGATGCCGTAGCACCTAATAAAAGTGGAGGCAAGAGGGAGAAGACCCTACGCCAGTTGGAGTCACGGTACATAGTAGAGTTGGATTGTAAGACTCCAATGGGACTCAATTTAGGGGAAGACTGATTAATTTCTTTCGTGGGTACATTTCCTTAAGAGACATACGGAAAAGTGTTTGTGAGTTTTCTCCTTTAACCCACTGATTTCGGATATATATATGTAACATGTTAGATGGTATGTTCTTTGATCCTCCTGGGGTCCCTATGGAATTTCTTTGGGAGCAGCTCTCGATTTTATTCAAGAGATATATGGATTGATCCAGGCCTTAATGAACTATCTCTCTTTTTTCATAATTATAGAGCGCTCAATGATATATATATATATATATATATATATCACAGAAAAAAGGTTGCCCTCGTAGGAATGCCACATATATCTTTCATTGATTTTAATATTTTCTGTCTATGGTGGCCCTGCTGCCATACATTTACTTTTACATGCAAACCCCTTAGGGTACATATTAGATTTTTTTCTCCTTTTTTCTAGGTAGTTTGGCACTAGTTAAGCACTTTTATCACACTATTTAAGGAATTCACTATGGACGCCAGTAAGCGTAGATATGATTTTTATGTTAGGTGCTTATGAAGTTTTAGGTTGTAAATATGTGCATTTCCTGATTTATTATATTCAGGCAAGGTGAACAAGCATTATTTCCTACTCTCATTTATGATCTATTCGACTGTATTAGTACATTTGAAAGAAAAATAGGATCCACATGAGCAGGCTTTTATTAATTATGCATATGTACGTATTTGCAAATGTATTTGTACAGCTCATTTTTGGAACTCCTAAGTAACATTATGTGCCGCATGGATCTTTCCCCACATATGCGTCTGTTTTTGTATGTAAATATCTATATAGCATTTTATCTAAAAATCGGCATCTTTAATACTCTAAATGGGCAATAGTTTGATCTTAATGAAGCATTATAACATGCAATGGAAATTGTGTGCACGTAGCACTTTAAGATTACAATTGAGGCAATATTGTTGTATTACACAACACTGAGACGTTTTTTTACAATGCAGTACTGAATACGTTTTATGAGTATTTTGATGCATAGAGATTTGGTTTACACACAAAGAATATTATGATATGTATTTTCGTACAGATGCAAGTACAATGTATTGTATGAGATATGTGGGAAAGCGGCACTGCAACTTTAAACCCAAGTATTTTTCCTATGTCTCACGCTCAGTGACGTAAATGTTTGGCACCAAATGTGGACTTTTAAATCGTACACTTTGCTTCCCGTTTGTTTAAGTGAACAAGGACGCAGCCCAGTGTCCGAAACGAGTCTGAGGCATGCACGTTTTCCATCACAGCAAATAAAGCAACAGTCATTCTTGTGTCCGTGATCCTGTTTGTGCTAGGAGGCACTTGGGAAGTGGATATATATATACAAAAAGGAGAGAACTCTGGGTAGGTCCCAAGTTTAGGTGGAAGGCAGCTCCTGTATAGAGCACCCTCAACACCAGCGACACTCTAAATTTGCTCACCTCAAATGTCTGCTTTTCTATCGCAGTTTTTAAGCATAGGATTAGCACAGTGCCATCCACGCCGAGATAGAAATGGAAAAAGTCTTTTGCCATTTGTACAGCAAAGTCTTTAAGCATATGATTAGCACAGTGCTATCCACGCTGAGATGCAAAAAATGATAAAAGCTATTTATCACTCCAGGCACAATATTACAGCTTTGGAATGGTAAAATACCATCCAAGCCAACCTGAAATGAATTAAAGCAACCCCTGACACGTGTTTTGCTGTCATTACAGCTCTTCAGAGCGGTTTAGCTTTGTCCAGACAGAAGGGAGAACCCAGAATAAGTCAAAACAATTCCCTTGCAGGCATAGAGTGACGCATAAATTATGCAAAAAAAGTGAGAACTCTGGGTAGTTCTCAAGTTTAGGTGGAAGGCGACTCCTGTACAGAGCACCCTCAACACCAGCGACACTCTAAATTTGCTCTCCTCAAATGGTTGCTTTTCTATCGAAGTTTTTAAGCATAGGATTAGCACAGTGCTATCCACACCACGATAGAAATGGACAAAGTCTTTTGCTATTTGTACAGGAAAGTCTTTAAGCATAGGATTCCCACAGTGCTATCCACGCTGAGCTGTAAAATGATAAAAGCCATTTATCACTCCAGGCACAATATTACAGCTTTGGATTGGTAAAATACCATCCAAGCCAACCTGAAATGAATAAAAGCAACCCCTGACATGTGTTTCCCTGTCATTACAGCTCTTCACAGAGGTTTAGCTGTGTCCAGACACAAGGAGCTGCCTTCCACCTAAACTTGAGAACTACCCAGAGTTCTCTCCTTCTTTTATTGCTTTAATTTATGCGTCACTCCATGCCTGCAAGGGAATTGTTTTGATATATATATATCTCCTCTGTGGTTGCCGCCTTCTTCTTTGTGTGGATGGCTATTTGGAGATATATACAGAAACTTCCTGACCGCCTGATGTCCGGCGGAAAACCCTCAGGTACGACCTCTTCAAAGCTTTCCCCTTGAATTACGGACTAACACATAAAATAGTGTGAAAGCAGTGCGATGTTTATTTCAGCATCTCAAACAGACAAGTGTCTTCCATGACGCGTTTCGCTCCACGAAGGAGCTTGATTACATGATGCGTCCCAATAAAAATGACGTATTTAAAGTGTGCTTAGCCCAACCGGCTCTCAAAAATAAACCGATTGTCGAGAAAGTGCAAATGATAAACCTAGACAACCGACTGGAGCAGCAACTGCAAAGATATCAAATTACAGTCACTTATTAGGAGTTTTAACAATATGCGATCCACAAATCAAATCAAAAATAAATACATAGTGTATGTATAGTCCCTAGTTAAAGTAGTAAACAGTGCAAAATCCACAGCATTTGAAAGTAAAAATAGCCTAAATATCCGAAAATGCACAATGATAACTATCACTTAGTGACTAATGAAGAAGGATGTGGACCCACAAAAAAGTCAGTTATGGCTAGTGCTTAACAATGACAACTCCTATATTGAAAAATTAACTTTGCAGATTTGTAACAGAACTCAAGATTAAAGGACAAGGTTATACATAGATGTACATAGTGCTAACAAATTCAAATTGTTGGGTAGCAGTAAGTAACTGACCTCAAAAAGTATTCTCTAGAAATAATTTCAATCTAAAGTGCAAATACATAGATACGGAGAAACATTTGAAGAAACAGCACAATAAATATATACTGTTAGAAACAATGCAAGTATGTATTCAAGTGATGAAAAGTAAAAACCTACCCTATTTACATATTGCAAACATGCAGATAAGTTAGTGCGCCAGTCATAAAATGCAAAAAGTCCTGTGCAAATAGTGACTAATGTGGAAAAAGCAAATCATCATCATAGTAGCAGCAGAAAAGGAAGCCCCTAGTAAGACAAGCCTCATTTATAGATACAGATTTACAATGAATTCAGCTCAAGTAGTAGTCTTTTTTTAAAAAACAAAAATAGATTGTTTTAAAAAAAAAAATAATAGTTAAGAAGAGTTAAGTGAACATATCCCTCACTAATGGATCACATCATTAACTGCGACACTACAGAAAGTTATAAAAAAACTATAAAAAGTTATCGATGTTCTCATTCATATTCAGGCCATTCGGGACTCTGATATCGAGAGCTAGAATAAAATGAGTTTCTTGTTGTCTTAAAAGTTTCTCTCGATTTCCACCCCGTCCAGGGCTAGGAACAGAGCCTAAGACTGTATATTCCAAGTCCTTCAGTTTACTTTCATGTACGGACTTGAAATGTCTGGCCACCGGATAATTGTGATCCGAATTGACAATGGCCCTAACATGCTGCAGGATTCGCTTATATACGGGAAGCTTAGTGCTTCTAATATATTCTAAATTGCATGTGCATTTGAGCTTGTATATCACGTATTCAGAACGACATGTTAGATGTTCCTGGATTGCGATCATTTTCTCACTAAATGCTGTTTTATAGTGAGCGCCGTTATTAGCGAAAGTGCTTGCACGACACGATGAGCACTTAAAGAAACCTGTTTTTGTCAACCATGATTTTTTAGGTATCACATCCGGCATAGATTTGTCAAGGGCATCCCGCATAGAAGGTGCCCTTCTGAAGGTAATAGCTGGCTGATTTGGCATGATAGGACCCAAGATGTTAACAGTCTTGACAATAGGCCATTCAGAATAGATAATGCGACGACTAGACTGTTCCTGAGTACAGAAAGTTGTAATGAGGTGAACTGGACATTCATTCTTGTTGGCTGTAGCTGCATTGTTAATTGCTTTGGTGCTAAACTGAAGTAACCTGTCCCTGGGCCTGCCATTGGCTTTAATTAAGGCCTTATCAAGTATATTCCTTTTATAACCTCTGTTGAGAAAGTTTTCATATGCTTCCAACTGATATTGGTTGGAAACAGAGTCACAGCTACAGATACGGCGAATATGGATGCATTCTCAGTATTGAACGCTATTTATTAAGTGCCTCGGATGTGAACTATGGGCATGGAGAATTGAATTGCCTGCCATAGATTTACGATGTAATCTAGTTTGAAGAGCATCAGCCTCAACATATATTAAGACATCCAAAAATTCAGCAGATGTAGCATCGATTGATGCTGTAAACTTTGGATTAAGATCGTTTACATTGATGTCATTAACAAAGGCAGATGCTTCTTCTTTTGACCCCTTCCAGAAAAGACAGACGTCATCTATGTAACGCCAGTAGTGTATCACTTTTTTCCACCAGCGGTGGTGAGTGGTTTTGAGCACATGCTCCTAAACTTGGGAACTACCCAGAGTTCTCTCCTTTTTTGCATAATTTATGCGTCACTCTATGCCTGCAAGGGAATTGTTTTGATACATATATATATATTCACTGAAAAAACCATAGGTTTCACACCAGTTATAGTTGGGAATTAGCATTTAAAAAACCTATTAAATTCACTGAAAAAACCATAGGTTTCACACCAGTTATAGTTAGCTGGAAGTTTTACTGACATAAAACCATTGAAATTCCCACGTTATAGTTCAGGGGTCTCCAAACCAGTCCTGGAGGGCCGGATCCATGCCAGATTTTTAAAATAACGACATGTATCTCAATGGGGCTATCCAAAAAATCTGGGATGGATCCGGCCCTCCAGGACCGGTTTGGAGACCCCTGTTATAGTTAGTTGGACTCACTATAACTTGCGCGCCTGAAATGCACTGCTGATGAAGTCACATATTACATCACTCATGACATCACCGATGACACCATCCAGTGAATGTGTGTCTTTCTGAAAAATAAATATGTTTTATATATGTATATGTAAAGGTCGATGGAAGAATAAATGTTTAAATAAGTGTCTTAATGGATGTTTAAAAAAAAAAAAAATTATTGGTTAACTGGCTTATTAAGTGTATCTTTGGTCATTTCCCCCTTTGTTTTTGCCACCTCTTGTGTCTCGATCCTACCGAGACACAAGATGGCGGCCGCTCCGGACTGTTTGGAATGTTTACAGACACCCGAGACCAATCAGCTTTCCGGGGCGCAAACTCGCGTAGCGCGCCCCGGTTCGCGCCCCGGTGCGCGTACCGGGGCGCGCTTATAGATTTATATATTTTTTTGAACCTAAATTACTCAAAATCCACTGGAGCACATATCTTGAGACATAGCAAAGGCACATCGGGCTACCAGTCCCTACAATTTTGTCAAGTTTGGTGGAAATCCATATATCCATTCAGCCGTTCGGGCTAAAAGTGAGGTCGACCGCCCTATGGAAATTAACATGGGGAAAATACGTTTAGGGACCCCCCTTTTATCTCGCCCCCCGCTTGACGAATCCCCCCCAAACTTTTAGGAAAGGACCGGATCACCGCGAGGCAAATTTGAGGAAATTTTCAGGCAGATTCCTCAACCGGCGCCAAAGTTATTCCCAATAGAATGTTGCGATTTCCCTATTGAAAATAATCCTAACTATAACTACCTACTGGCGATCGCCAGTAGGTAATATATATATTTACAGATAGTTATTTCGCTTCATTTGCACTTATTTAACATGAGGATTTATCAAGTGTTATTCACACTATAGTAGAAAAAGTTATTTACTTTCACTATTTATTATGATGTCCTTTCGTGTTTTTACAATATATGGGAGTTAATATTTATTGCTTTTATCTACAATATTTATTTAATTATTTATGTATTTAAATTCCAAACTCTAATTTTGTGAAGCCTATCTGTAAAATATCAGTGTATTTACATGAATTGTATTTTTTCAATGTCTATGATAATGTCATTGCAAGATTTAAAAGTTGACTCAGGTGCATTGTATTTGCCCGTTACATCTATAGTTGCACTTTTTAAGTATTATGAGGTTTATGGCGTGTCATGTGATCAAGACCGACTTTGTCTGTCGAACGTATCATGCTGGGGCACTGGCCAGGAAAGACTGGAGGCCATCAATTGAATCAATAAAAGCACTGAGAAACTCCATCTGAGTCCCTTGAGTAGTCCGTACCTGTTTTCATCGCGCTGAAGAATGTTGGCGTGTTGCAGGTTTCGTTTTGTGTGTGTGTGTGTGTGTGTGTGTGTGTGTATATGTATATGTATATGTATATGTATATATATATATTCACAGAAAAAACCATAGGTTTTACACACGTTATAGTTAGGAAGTAGCATTTAAAAAAACCTATGAAATTCACTGAAAAAACCATAGGTTTGACACATGTTATAGTTAGCTGGAAATTTTACTGATATAAAACCAATGAAATTCCACGTTATAGTTAGTTGGACTCACTATAACTTGCGCGTGCAATGCACTGCTGATGACGCCACATATTACATCACTCATGACATGGTCAGTGACATCACTCATGACATCACTGATGACACCATCCAGTGAATGTGTCTTTCTGAAAAATAAATATTAGTGAGTAATGTTTAAATATTTAAATATATATATTAGTGTTTCACTTTGTGTATAAGTGGCTACATGTGTTGGTAAGTAGCTACATGCGTATGTATATGGGTTATTAGATGTTTCTCTTAGTTTCAGTATGAGTGTCTATATGGTTTGGTGGGAGTATTACTTAGCACATAGATGCATGAGTGACTGACTCTCTGTTTGTATGTGTTTTGAAGACCGCATATGTGCAGGACTGTATGGGTGGATGAGTGTGTATATGTGTTTGTTAGTGAGTGAATGACTGTCTCACTAGTGTCTTTATCAGTAACTACATATGTTTTAATCTAGTATATGTGAATATTAATGTATATAAGTGAGTATATGTGAGAGTAAGAGATTGTAAGAGTTCCTGTTTAAATAAGTATGTGTTTCTATAAGTGATTGTTTAAGAGAATAAATATGTGTAATTTTCAATAGAAGTAAGGTGGAAGTGTGTGTATAACTCTATATTCAAATAAATGGATGTTCAATAGTTATTTGCACGTGTGAGTATGTGTGTGAGTAACTTTTGGATGACTGTCGGTGTGTAACAGGATGTATAGGTGTATCACTTCATATGATGAGTGAGTATATGTATGAGTGACTATATAGAACTGTTGGTGAATGAGTGGATGTGTATATAGATGGTGGAATTACTGAATTGCTTGTAACTGATATGGGTATCTCCATTTTTTTAAAATTTCAGTTTCTATTTTTGAATATGTGTTTCAAGGGTTACATTACAGTGAAAGGAGGTCTGTCACTATGTCACAAGGATGGTGTCATCAGTGATGTCATGAGTGATGTCACTGACCATGTCATGAGTGATGTAATATGTGACGTCATCAGCAGTGCATTGCACGCGCAAGTTATAGTGAGTCCAACTAACTATAACGTGGAATTTCATTGGTTTTATATCAGTAAAATTTCCAGCTAACTATAACATGTGTCAAACCTATGGTTTTTTCAGTGAATTTCATAGGTTTTTTAAATGCTACTTCCTAACTATAACGTGTGTAAAACCTATGGTTTTTTCTGTGAATTTCATTGTTTTTTAAAATGCTAATTCAGAAATATGTCGTGTATGCAACCTATACTTTTGTCAAAGTTCTGGCAATATTTTTGTCGAAAACAAGCCGTTTTCTTCACTGTTCAAGTTGCATAGAGACTCCTTGTAAAGCGATACAGAATTCGAAAGTCTGTACCTTGCCTTTTTTTAAACACATTAAAATTTGTCTGTAAATAAAAATAGCCTTACTAAACTTTCGTGCGCGACCCGGTGTGCGCACTCTCGGCAACAGTTGTCAATAAAATGGATATCGCATTTCCAGGCTTTCGTGCGCGACCGAATGCGCGCACCTGCCTATATATTTTGTGAAAACTTTGCAATTTGAACTTATTGAATTTCTTCATACACCCCTCAAAGAACTTATAGTACGTCAAAGAGACTGTACCTAGACTTCTTTTTTATTCTTATGAAACTTTTCAGTAAATGGAGCCGAATGTCTTTTTAAACTTTCGTGCGTAACCGGATGTACACACCTTGGTATTTTTTTTAGAAATATAAAACGTTTCATACTTTAACAATTGTGTGCTTAAATCCAGCTCAGAAGATATACAAAATCAGGATGGTAGTTGGTTCAACCCGGACCGTTTATTAGAGGTAGATCGTCCGACTCCACCGGAGGACACCCCTAATAAAAAGGACATATATATAAAATGCGGACTAGCCGCTGTATCGTGCTAGCAAACTATAACATATAAATAGTTAGAAAAAACAAAAGGAATCGAGCAAAATCAGTAGGCCACTGATGGGATCTCTTTTTGACCTCGCTAAAATAGAAAAATTAGGAACAACCCCTCATGAGAAATATGAAACTAGTGAGAGGAACCGAGCTCGACGCCATGATGGCTGCAAGACAGCTCGGCTCCGCCGCCCACCCCACCCAAAATAACGACAAATATTATAAAGATATACAACACACCAGCAAAGTAACAGGGTAAAACGTTTTATTAAATAACTATTTACATGGCAGCCTGCTGTAACATGAAAACAACACTTTCAATTGGTTCTTAATAGTTTCAATTCTGGAATTTACACGCAGCACTCCACCCACTTCCCTCACTATCTTTTCTACTCTCAAGAGAGAACAACGTCCTACATCTTTCGGAAGACTTTGGTGAAATGGCTACCGTATCTCATTCATCTTCCGAATCTGACCAAAATGATCGACTACCTTTAATAAGAAAAAATAAATCTTTCATCTGGCAATTTTTCACTTATCCTGAAGATCAAAAGAAAGTGAATGCACCAAAAGTAACCTGCACGATATGTGACTTGGTTCTCTCAAGAAGAAATCCAGCAAAAAAATATTCCTTTTCCATACATACCATGGTGCGGCATGTCAAACAAGTGCACCCTGTGCAATTTGCAGAGTCAAAGACAAGAGCCCTGGCCACGCTATTACCATTAGAGGTGGCCAGCACATCTTCTGATCGACGACCTGTATCTCCATCGAGTGCAGAGATGGACTTCAGATATTTAACTATATATGGTCTATAACCTATGGTTTTTTCAGTGATTTTATTTGGTTTTTTAATAGCAAATATCAAAAGCTTTTTTGTGGAAAATGACTAAAATTAGGTATACATAAGCGGCGTTCACTTATGTTCACCACAGCCACTGTTAAAAGTAAAGTGAAAGTCGCGAAACAGTGGCCACGCCATCTAGTCCCTTTTAGGCCCCATCATGCACGTAAGTAACAGCCATTTTCTGTGTCATGGCCTCTCTGCCCACTGCCAATAGCCTATGATTGTTCGAAATTGGTTCTCTTTGGGTCATTCTCTGTTCACAAATAAGCACAGAGTCGCAATACTCTGTTTAGTTTTTGCAGATAGTGAAGGATAGGTAGTGCACACTTTTGTCCCCTTTGTAACCCGTCATGCCTATCTCTGCCCTGTTTGTTGGTAGTTGGTTCAACCCGGACCGTTTATTAGAGGTAGATCGTCCGACTCCACCGGAGGACCCCCCTAATAAAAAGGACCTATATATAAAATGCGGACTATCCGCTGTATCGTGCTAGCAAACTATAACATATAAATCGTTAGAAAAAACATGAAACTAGTGAGAGGAACCGAGCTCGACGCCATGATGGCTGCAAGACAGCTCGGCTCCGCCGCCCACCCCGCCCAAAATAACGACAAACACTATGCAAATATTATAAATATATACAACACACCAGCAAAGTAACAGGGTAAAACGTTTTATTAAATAACTATTTACATGGCAGCCTGCTGCAACATGAAAACAACACTTCTAATTGCTTCTTAGTAGTTTCAATTCTGAAATTGAACACTCAGTACATCCAGAGGTGATGTCCGACAAGTTGTGTGGGGGGATGCCTTGCTAATGCCGCCACCCCCACCACCTTCTGTAGGAAGGACTCTGGATATGCTTGGTCCCTGAGAGGCTTCGATCTCCCTGCCTTGCACAAAAGTCATAAGTTCTGGATGTTGAGTGCCATACTTCAGGGTCCGACAAGTTGTGTGGGGGGATGCCTTGCTAATGCCGCCACCCCCACCACCTTCTGTAGGAAGGACTTTGGATATGCTTGGTCCCTGAGAGGCTTCGATGTACCTGCCTTGCACAAATGTCATAAGTTCTGGATGTTGAGTGCCATACTTGAGGGTCCCTGAAACGCGGACTCGGAGGGGGTGCTTGGCTCCTGCCCCCTCCCCAAGTCTTGTTCCCCTGGTATGGCCTGAGATCGCCCATGACATAGGCGGCCGGCTCCCGGGGTCAGGCGGAACTTGTTGCCTTTTGATGCCTCTTCCATTCTGGACCTTGTCCCACAATCCGTTTGACCTGAAGACACGTCCTGCGGTGCCCTGGTCCGACCATCACATATACCTGCGCCAGGAGACGGCGTGGGGTGCACTGGAAGGGAGAGGCGGCACGAACGAGCCTCTCCCACCTCACCAGGTGGAGGTTTCTTAGCTACACCCCAGCGCTTCACTCGGCCAGCTGAGTTGCGCCTGCTCCTGCGGCACAGTGCCTCGCTCGGCCAGCTGAATTACGCCTGCTCTTGCTATTACAGCGTCTCACCCGCCATCCGGCTGAATTGCACCCACTCTTCCGATACAGCGACAGGCGGCTGCCACGGAGCTCAGGAAATGGCGGTCGGCTCCACAGACTTGGGCCTGGCCTGCAAGGATGGCTCTGGGCAACCCTCGAACTCGGACGCTTGACTGCTAGGGCATGAGCCCCATTCCCAAAAGCGTCCCCTCAGCCTTGAAGATTCTACAAGAGTCACCGAGGCCCCCGACTCCTGCAGACTTCCGGTGGGGAGCGACTGCCATGATTGCTCGCGGAATGGTCACGACGTAGCCACGGGGTGCTCTCATGCTGACGCCAGCTTCAGTCTGAAACATCCAGAAACACTGTAGACTACCAATTCGATCAGTTCCGGTGGAGCCCCAACGACGTATCGCGTTGTTGCGTACTCCGTCATATGACGCGCCGCGTTAGTGCACCCGGAAGTGCTCCGGTGCGCGAGGCGCGAAGCGCAGCTTCCCGGAAGCAATCCGGGGCGCGGCGCGGCGCGGAGCGCGTAACGTAAGCATTTACATTTCAGTTGGTTCTCCCTCACAATATTTTCAATGTCACATAAAAGTCACCCATCACCCACTGCCATCTCTGGCTGTTTCCATGGTAACACCTCATTCTGCACCTGGCTGAAGGCACAGGTCAAAAGTTCATATCTCAACGTTCTACAGCAAAGTAACAACACTGTTTTCCCTCCAGAAACACCTGCCTACCACAGCTCTGTTACATGTCATTTTTTTCACACCCAATAGTACTTTTAGTTTTACATAACATTAACATGCAACGTAGTCTTCAATCTTCACGTATTAGAATCAACCAATCATTTTTTGTTTTTCAACCACACCAAGCCTCATCCATTTTTTTTATCCTGACTTTCAGCTTCTAACTACCATTCCACTTCCAGAACCCATCGGAGTACGAGTGCATCTGCCTTGAAAATGAAGGTTTGGCATTTAGGACACAGCTATATTCACTGGACTGGAAAATATGCAGCAAGCAGACGAATTTCCAACCTTCATTTACCAAATGTGCAAATAACGTGGATTGGCCAAAGAGGATTGAGATGTCACCAATTAATCCCATTGGTGAAAACTTTTATGCATCTCCCAGAACCACACCTTATAATTGTGCACTGTGGTGGGAACGATCTAGGCACATTGACTGAGGTAGGTCTGGAAAGGCTTCTAAAAGACACCTTTCAACAATTGATGACACTTTTTCCTCGAACTGCCTTGGTATATTCCAATATATGCTAAAGACAGAAATGGAATTGGTCCAATCAACATTGTGCACAAATTGAGAAAGCAAGGAGACATGTAAATAAATCTGTTTCTGCATTCCTCAGAGATTATAGCATGGGTTCTATTTACCACAACGACTTGCGTTACCACATGCAAGACATCTATAGGAGAGATGGTGTTCATTTCACGGATGAGGGAAACAGAATCTTCCTCTGCAACATCAGGCTCTGCATCGGTACTTACTTATAAATGCAGAAAAAACTCAATTAACACAAGGGCTCTTTTCAGAGCCACCTTATATCAAAGCACTCAAACTTCTGATTTATCTCCATTTTCACACTCTTGTAAATAGGTGTGCGCGACCGAGTGCGCGCACCACGCAACTTTAAAAAAAAAAAATATATATATATATATATTTTCGCCTTTAAGGGCCTTACTGCACACCCTGAGAACCTACGCAGCAAAACAATCTCTACCTTCTCCCCTTTCCATGTTCCAACGCTTTGAAATCAACAATATATTTACTCGCAATGACAAAATGGCGGTCAACACTTCCTGATTTCCTTCGAATCGAACGTTAACAGACGTCACGCAGCAAAATTCCGCTCGCGCGCGCAGCCGCTTGAGTGCGCGCACCCGTCCGCGCGTATAGATATATAATTGACTTTAACTTTAATTTCCTCAGCAACTACTGAACGGATTTACACCATTCCAAAAAAAGCGTAATCTGCGAGCCGGACTGTACAGTTTTGCCAAATTTCTTATAAATCCATTCAGCCGTTCGACCTGTAGCCGAGTCTAAAGGTCCTATGGAAAATAACATGGAGAAAACACGTTTTGGGACCCCCTTTTACCTCAGCCCCCACTTGACCAATCCCCCCCCCCAACTTTTAGGGAAGGAGCGCAGCGGACCGAGACATCTTCTTTGAGAAATTCGCTAAGATTCTTCAACCAGGGCCAAAGTTATTCCAAATAGAATGTTGAGGATTTCCTATGGAAACTAGGTCCTAACTATAACTACCTACTGGCGACCGCCAGTAGGTAATGTGTGTATATATATATATATATGTATATGTGTGTATATATATATATATATATATATATATATATATATATATACATGTTTTTGGATTCCCCGGCTGGGGGGTCCTCTAATGTTACATCTACTGTACAGGAAACTGGAACTAACACCACACGGGAGTTATTTAAAAAATTGGAACGTGCAATGCGAGCTGAGCAATCCAAGTGGTGGGAGCATCGGTCTCTCACCCGCTACTTGGAAGTAGGTCGTGTGCCCAGGGGGCTAAGGAGCACGATTGCCCCCAGTTACGAAAATCCAGACCCCGCGATGCTAGCGGAATGGGCGGAAGCGAACCTCAATTGCTCTAGCGTTTATGTGCGCATATTGGTTAAATATGCCGAGAGTGATCGCATCAAATTGCAAACAGAAATCGATGCCTTGGAGGATGAGATTTCCAAGATAGAAGTCACCGACACAATTAACAAAATGAGAACTGACATGATGACCCGCTTGGCCAAGGAAGAAGAAATAATAAGGAAAAGAAAAGCTTTCAAATTTGAGAGAGATCGTATCGACTATCTGAATGGGCAAGTTTTCACGTTTGCAAAGAGGTACGATGCAGTTAAGGCAAAAGCGCGTTCTAACTTGGTATCGCGACAACAAAAAGATGACACTTTGCTACCTGCTACCTCTTTCTCCAGCTTAAGTTCAGCTGCGGAGAGTGATCCAGAACTGGAATCAAATCGTGAAACAGCTTTGGGGTTTACCAAGCTCACCCTGGCACAAGAGGTCGATTGTTTGTGCCAGGACCGACGCGAAACCCTAAGGTCATACAAGCCTCGTGCACCAAAAACCAGCGGGCAAACAACAAACGCTGGCAGCGTCGAAAATGCCGTGCCCGGAAGCTCAAACGACAACAATCCGGCCAAAACAGGGCGCTGGAAACGCAACCAACGGAAGCCACGGAAGCAGAAACAAAATCAGTAGTAAATCTCTCCAACATCAAACTTACTTCAGCTGAGACTGCGGTACTGAACTTGGGGCTTTCATATTGCCCTCCATGCAAAATGAACTATGCCGACACCCGCATGGATATTTATAGGTTTACCAGGAAATTGAAACTTAAAAAATTCTTCGAACTACACCCGAAGAAGAACACTGGACCTATGATTCCTTCCAGTCCCACTTTCTCTAGCAGCCAAAGCCAGGCCAATTTTGATACAATTTGGGACTTACAAAATCAGTCCTCCTTGGGGAACCTGAGGGATGTTCCTTTGGAATCAATTGAACAGCAAGTTACCCCATTTAAGCGGAAATCCACCTTCCAACCAATCATGGTGCATGACAATCTTGACACATTTCAGGAAAGTGTGGTCCGTGACATTAAACATCTCTATACCGCCATCAATAAGAAAAAGTTTCACATTTCAAAACAAAATCAATGTTATAAACAACTGATTGTGAAACTTAAGAAAAACAATGATGTCATCGTAAAGCAGGCCGACAAGGGCGGCAATGTGGTCCTATGGCCCAGAGAAATGTATTTACAACAGGCGGATTCACAACTGAATGATACATCTTGTTACCGCAGAAGTAACATACAGATTGTTAAGAACACATGGACTGAACAACACCGTAAACTACAAGTGTGCAGAAGTGCGGGTTTGCTCACACGTGAAGAATTTAAATACCTCAAAAAAGACCATCCTGTGATTCCCTCGTGGTACTTACTCCCCAAAATTTATAAAGACACCCTTGTACCACCAGGCCGCCCGATCATCTCGGCCATAGACAGTTCCTTGGAACACGTGTCTAAATACATTGACTTCTTTTTGCAAAACCATGTTAAACAGCTTCCTTCCTATGTTAAAGATTCTTTTGATTTTCTTGCAAAAATTGAACACTTCATTTGGGAGGACAACATGGTGCTTATGACCCTGGATGTTTCATCCCTTTACACCTCAATCAGGCATGAGGATGGACTCGGAGCCATGGACCATTACCTGAACAAAGACTTACCTCTCCCCACGGCACATAACAAAATGTTGGTTGACATGACCAGAATGTGCTTAGAACAAAATTTCTTCATTTTCAATGGCGCAATCTACCACCAGGTCAGAGGTGTGGCGATGGGGGCCTGTTTCTCACCTAGCTACGCGTGTCTTCACGTTGGACTATGGGAGGAACAGGTCCTAGTCGGTCAGCACCATGATTTCTTTTTTTATAACATTGTTTTATATTTGCGTTACATTGACGATGTGTTCTTGATTTGGAGGGGGAGTGTAGATGAGGCCAGAAAGTTTGTTGATTTGATTAATTTAAACACCATTAATCTCAACTTCACGGCAAATTTCAGCACTGAGTTTATCTGTTTCCTAGATGTCGAGGTGTTTGTGGAGGGAACTGGCCTTAGCACCAGACTATACAGGAAGCCGAGTGCAGGCAATACCATCTTGCATTCCAACAGTCAACACCCAGCTCATTTAATTCGGAGCATTCCCTTCGGGGAAATGCTCCGAATACGTAGGATCTGCAGTACGGATGCCGAATGCGCGGCTGCGCAGGAGGCATGCAGATTACGCTTCCTGGCTAGGGGCTACTACAATGAAGTTTTGGCCAAGGCTATCAAACGTTCCAACTCAGTAAGCAGGCAGGAGGCACTAATTCCCAGAATAAGTAATGCCCAACTGACCAAAGATGTGACCAAGGATGCTCAAACAGGTTCCCCCAGAGCTATTTTAACTTTCAATCGACAACATGGGGCTCTCCGTAAGATTATCAATAGGAACTGGAATCTAGTTCGTAGTGACCCCGTGATAGGTCACATGTTAGATACTAAACCTACTCTTACCTTTAGAAGATCCCCCTCAATGTCTAAAGCTCTGGTCAGCAATACCTTGGAACCTAAGACTTCTAACACCTGGTCAGCATTGAAGAAGGGTTTTAAGACTTGCCCCCAATGTAAGGCTTGCCGTTTTGGCAGCAATAGGACACATTACAAGAGTCCTTTTTTTGAGCATCCGACCGCCATTTCCAAATGGCTCACATGTAAAACAGAATATACCGTTTATGTGTTGGAGTGCCCTTGTGGGCTACAATACGTGGGCAGCACTAAGCTGCCCGCCCACAAGCGCATCCTCCAACACATAAGGGCTATTTCTGGACATGATCAGAACTATCCGGTTGCCAGGCATTTCCAGGACAAACACCTAGGCGTCCCTGATTCACTTCTCTTCTTTTTAATTGACTGTGTTGAGGCATCAAGGAGAGGAGGTGACCGTGAGGCTAAGCTCCGGCTCCTGGAAACTCGATATATTCTGGAGTTAAACACCAAACACCCTAACGGTCTCAATGACAGGGAAGATCTTTATACTTGCCTCTAGTATTATCTTTATGCCTGCTTATGTCTGTCCGGATATTTTAATACTGAATCCATTGTTCCCGGTAAAATGTTTCCTGCTGTACATATGATGAATTTTTCTCTTTTAACTTCAGTACATCATTGTTTCTGATTTTATCTTTGGAATCATCTATGCTTAATATTTTGCACTTTACTAAATTTTTGCACTTCACTTATGCACTTTATCTGCCTATGACAATTATCGTGACCTGCCCACTTGGGCTCAATTTTGAATGCATACTTTCTGTGTCATTATTTTGCTGCTACCCGATATTTTTTATTTTGCATTAATTGCAAATATTATACTCTTCTATACATATTGGAATGCTTGATTTTTAACACCTCGTGTATATACATAGATGAATTTTATTTATCATGTGCACATATATAACTGTTTTTCTATTGATCAAGTTTTGCATTTTTCCATGTTTTTAACCTGTACATATTGATTCATGTACATAATTGGCTAGAACAATGTGAATTGCTTATTCTTGAATCAAGGTAGCCCACTTGGGCAGAATTTATCATTCCCGTGTATATATATGCAGCAATTACGTTCATGAAGTATTTCCTTCATTTCTATGACACATTCATTGCACTGTCACTTTAAAAGTCCAGTTCGATACACGCTGTTTGTCATGTGATCAAGCCTCCCTGGAGGCGAAACGCGTCATGGCGGCAGCGCTGGCTTTTAGAAAATAAACACCGTTCACCAGCACCTTTTGGGTCGGCTCTTTGTTGCTAAACATTTGGACACCTGTTGTTCAGTGTAACAAGGTTCGATATATATATATATATATATATATATATATATATATTACCTACTGGCGGTCGCCAGTAGGTATATATAGTTAGAATTTTCAAAAGTCCCATAGAGAAAAAATCCTATGTCTAATAACTTTGGCGTTTGTGGACGGAATCGGCTGAAATTTTCAGGAAAATGGCACATTTTGTTTGTGAGCAGCCCCTGACAATTTGGGGGGAATTCGTCAAGGGGGGGCCGAGAAAAAAGGGGGGTCCCAAAACGTGTTTTTCCCATTCATTTTTCCATAGGGCGTTTGGCCTCACTTTTAGCTCTAACGGCTGAATGGATTTGCACGAAACTTGGCAAAATTGTAGGGACTGTTAGCCCGATGTGCCTTTGCTGGGTCTCAATATATGTGCTGCAGTGGATTTTGAGAAATTAACGTTTAAAAAAACAGATATATCTGTGACAGCGTCCTGGATAGCGCTCCGGATCGCGTACTTTTCGCGTAACGGAGCTTTGCGAAGCGAAGCTGATTGGCTCTCCGGTGTCTGTCAACATTCTAAACAGTCCGTAGCGGCTGCCATCTTGTCTCTCGGTAGGATCGAGAGACTAGAGGAGGCCAAAACGAAGGGGGAAATGAAGGAAAGGGGGCAAGGTAGACCCCTCCTGACCCCCTAGGATTGATGAGGGGGATATTAAAGTGCCCCGTGGGGCCAAAAAAAAAAAAAAAAATGTTTAGTTTTAATTAAATTACAAGATGGAGGAAAAACAATGTGGGAAATGGGTATAAGGGGGTACGGGAGACGTATTCTGACCCCCTTATTTTCTGAGGGTGGCTGAGGATGCTCATATATGTTGATACTTGTCTTCCAGCGGCTGCACGTGAGCGTTTTTTCTTTTTTTTTTTTTTTGCTGCGTGACGTCTGTTAACGTTCGATTCGAAGGAAATCAGGAAGTGTTGACCGCCGACACTGCGAGTAAATATATTGTTAAAAATAATTGTTATAAATTAATTCGTATTGAGAAACATTGTCTGCGCCATCTTGCTTTTTTCCAATGCCACACTTTTGTCGTGCACGGCAGCCATTTTAGATGCCTTGACCAGACCCACTCTCTGCACGCTGCCGATCCTTAGCATGGCTCCCCACCCTCGCAAGCATCTCCCCCACGCACTGGTCACCCCCGCTCTCTGTTTTATGCATGGGCCATAAACCTCCCCCCATCTGCGCTGCTCTTCCCTGAGAATCACACCCTGTGCCCGCCCGACACCACCCTTTCACCCTATTCACTACCGCACCCTCTGACACTCCTCTTTCTTTGTGTCCGATTGTCCAGGCCGGTCCCAGGCTATCACCTAGCCCTGCGGATGTAGTTTATGGCTCCAACTGTAAAGAATCACCCCTCTTCAAAGGAGTTACAGTAGATCAAGGCCCCCACCTGATGAGATCCGTCACACCACACACGTTCCTACTATCTGATAACCATCCTGTATTGTGATTGGGGAAGGGATTCTCACTGTGAGGGTGTGTGGGACCGAGCCTGAAGCGGAAGATTCCAGGGATGCCTTTTTGTACATCAAAGTCTTCATAATTATGTGTCACATTAAAAATATATAGAACTCAAACAAAGTAGTAGTTTTATAACACTTTAATTACTTATAAATATATACATCGCAACAAAAACAGTAAACACCTTAAATTTTTTTTATTAAAACAGAAGCAACAATGGTCAGTAGCGGTCTGTTGTGCGAATAGTTCCAAGGCAGCACAACGTGCTGAGTTGTGGACGGCGCCCAGGTGAAGAACCATTCCTTCTTTAAACCCTATGGTGACCAACTATAGTTTATTCTCCATTTCGTTCCCTTGCCATAACAAAATAAAAGTCTTGGGTTATTTATGGAAGGGAAGACTTTTTGTTTCTTCAAATTTAAAAAAAAAAACAAAGGTTTAAGGAAAGGCAACCCTTAATGTGCATGTTTTCCACAGAAATTTGCCTTTGAAAACTAGAGGCAATAAATAAGGCCGAAATCTGTGTTTTGTTTTTGGATACACATGTTATTTGTGTCTGTGTATTCATTTTTATGCATGACTTTATATGGAATGGTTAAAATAACTTATGATGCAACTTAACAGGCAAGATCACAAACATTTCAATGAGTGCTATGTCCCAGGTTTACATAAAGTAGTGTTTACCTAGAGTGGTGCTGTGTAGTTACTACGTTTGCTTTTTCAAAAACCTTTAATAAAAATGTTGGTGCACAAATACGGGCCTACAACCCCGTGGGCCGGCCACGGAGCAGGCTGGAACTGTAAATGGGGGGGGGTATTTATTTGTGGAAAACATAACAGAGTCAGTGGTCGTTGATTTCATAGTAAAAAGTGCGACAAGTGAAACAAAATCATATCGATAATTCATTGTGAGCAAGTACCAAAAGTGTCGACAATTCGAAACTTCAATAAATACAGTAATCAATGATGCATTAGAACTTAATATCAATTCATTGTCCGAACGTGTAATCAGTACCCGTCCCATGTCAATTCATTGTTCGAACGTATAATGAATACCCATCCCGGATCAATTCATTGTCCGAACATATAATCAGTCTTATCCCATATCAATTCATGTGCTAAAAACTGCATACATATCTCATGATATCAAGGCTGAGCAATCGGGGCACAACAAGGAGTTGAGTTTCATTTGTACCGGCGCCATTTTGGGTGAGGTCAGGAAGGTTCAAGTATAGTCAAAATGTCTCCGCTAACTCGTGGTTGGACCGGGACCTCTTTCGGCAGTCAAAAAGTTTTCGTTGAAGGGTAGCAGAGGGGACTGGCGACATGAACCATCAGTCAAAGTGTGGTGGGAAGCAACAATCTCTCCTACCGGGTCATACTGGTGTCCCACCGGAACTGATCAAGTTGGTAGTCTTGCAGGATTTTGGTCATTTCAAGACTGAGGCCGGCGCCGGCATGAGCGCGCCGACGTCCCGCGGCTACGTCGTGGTCGTTCCGTGGGTGATCATGGCAGTCATTCCCCATCGGGGGTGTCTGCGGGGGTCGGGGGCCCCTGTGGCTCTTATAGAATCTTCAAAGTTGAGGAGAACGTTTCTGGACGCAGGACTCATTTTCTAGCTGAACTCAGAAGCGCCGTTGCACCGCAACAGTGGACGAGACCCCCGCTGGGTGAGCGGAGCATCATTGCCTCGCAATAGTGGACGAGACCTTTTGTTGGGTGAGTGGAGCGTTAGGGGTGCAGCTGAGGGGCCCCCACCTGGGGGGGTGGGAGAGGCTCGTTCACGCCGCCTCTCCCTCCCAGCGCACCCCACGCCGACACCTGGCGTTGATATCCGTGATGTCCGGACCAGGCAATAAGAGGGGGGGGGTCGGAGGCAGAGGCAAGACATCCCCCCGTGGCCTGCAGGGCGCCGCTTCAGGACCAAACGGGGAGCTCATACCAAGCCGGGCCAGACCAGGAGATATGAGGGTAGGGGGGGGGTCGGTGGCATGTGCAAGACATCCCCCCCGTTGTCTCAGCCATTATTGAAGAAAGAAGAGGGATCCCGTCGGCCTCGGCTCCTCTGCTGGCCCAGGGCGGGGGGGGGGGTCGGTGGCATGTGCAAGACATCCCCCCCGTTGTCGCAGACATTGAAGAAAGAAGAGGGATCCCGTTGGCCTCGGCTCCTCTCCTGGCCCAGGGAGGGGGGGGGTGCGATGGCATGTGCAAAACATCCCCCCCCCCGGTGTCGCAGACATTATGGAAGAAAGAAGAGGGATCCCGTCGGCCTCGGCTCCTCTCCTGGCCCGGGGGGGGGGGGTCGGTGGCATGTGCAAGACATCCCCCCCCGTTGTCGCAGCCATTATTGAAAAAAGAAGAGGATGGGACAAGGGATCCCGTCGGCCTCGGCTCCTCTCCTGGCCCACCTTACGCGACAACCTCCCCGGCCGACGGCTGCCAGCAGGACTCGCCCTACACGTGCCGAAGGCCTCGTCTTCCGGATGGGCGTAGCCGCGAACCTGTTGCACTTTCGGAGTTTCCGGAATGGGGTAGGTATCTGCTGATTTGTATCTATTTAATGTTACCGTTATTGGGCGTGGCGGGCGGTGGGACAGACATGCTTGGAGCAGTGGGGGGGTGGCGGAGCCTAGCTACCTCGTGGCTGCCGTAACGTCAAGCTTGGGTTCTCTCACCACTTTCATGTTTCTTATTTCTAGCGAAGTCAAAAACTCATCAGTGGCCTACTGATTTTGTTCGATTTCTTTCCCTTCCTTTTCAAGTGTGTTTCATGCTAAAGTTTCTGTTTAACAGGATACAGTGATTACTTCGTATTTTACATATGTCTTCTTTATTAGGGGTACCCTCCGGTTGAGCCAGATGATGTACCTCTAATAAATGGTCCGGGTGGAACTAGTTTATCAATCAGTGGGGAGTAGATGGGCATGACAGATTACAACGGGGGACAAAGGTCTGCATTACCCACCCTTCACTACTTGCAAAGACTAGACAGAATATTTCTATTCCACGTTATTTGCAAACAGAGAATACCTCGAAAGAACTGTTCCTTGAACAATAAATGTCCAGCCAATCAATCAATCAGTGGGGAGAAAAACAGGCATGACGGATTACAACGGGGGACAAAAGTCCGCATTACCTATCCTTCACTATCTGCAAAGGGAGACAGAATATTCCTATTCTTCTCTGTTTGTAGACAGGGAATATCTCAAAGAGCAATAATCGATAAAAAATTAGTAGGATTAGAACACTTTAATTACTTATAAATATATACATTGCAACAAAAACAGTAAACACCTTAAAACATTTTTTATTAAAACAGAAGCAACAATGACAACTAACAGTAGTGATATCCTGGGCGGGTGATGGAACTGGGATTGTTAATGGAAAAACATCTACAGAGAAAGATATTGGTGAATTATACTTCTCCGGAAATTTAAAACTCACAAATGTTTCATATGTGTAATCGTTTCATAAACATGTACATTAAAAAACTAAATACGCTCCACTGTTTTAAAAAATCTTTACAACTTGCTAGATCACCCTTTAAAGTTACAACTACGAAAACCTACTTACTTAAGCTGTTGAATTCGGCTTCAAATGTAAAGAAAAGTTCAAGCTAGCATATCATATGTCTAAAAGGTTTAACATAATTGATATGCAAATTTAAATACTACCCTTTCTTAATGGTGACACTTTATCTCTCCAATATCCCACAATTTCCATGAGCAAAGCAAAAGAAATTCTGAGGCCCTGAAGAAATAAGGCTTACTGTGGGGTGCAACTCAATCTGGTGTTTGGGAGATTCCATGTTTTAGGGTGATATTCTGTGACAGGGTGCAGGCACCAGAAGAATTTTAGCCTAGTTCATCACATTGGAGAATGAGGGTCTGGGAAAATATCTAATCTGGTGAAGAACCATTCCTTCTTTAAACCCTATGGTGACCAACTATAGTTTATTCTCTATTTCGTTCCCTTGCCATAACAAAATAAAAGTCTTGGGTTATTTATGGAAGGGAATACTTTTTGTTTCTTCGAATTTTTAAAAGAAAAGAGGAGGGGGGGGCAGCGTTCAAAGCATATCAGCGTGCATAAATATGAAAATGTTTTTACCTACCACGTACTTGACATTTTACAGCGTTTCATATTTGCTATTAAAAAACCGTTGAAATTCACTGAAAAAACCATAGGTTATAGACTATATATAGTTAGGGATTAGCATTTACAAAACCTTAATTTACTCGCACAAAACCATAGAAATTCGCATATATAGTTAGTTGCAATAACTATATATCGCGCGCCCGCAATCCACTGCTGATGTCACATATTACATCATTCATGACATGGTCAGTGACATCACTGATGACATCACTGATGACATCTCAAATGACATCACTGATGACATCTCAAATGACATCACTGATGACATCTCAAATGACATCACTGATGACATCACTGATGACATAACAAATGACATCACTGATGACATCTCATTTGATATCAATGGTCACATCACTGATATCATTCATGTGACAATACAATGCATCTCCTCACACTTTAATATAACCTCTGCTACATCAAGTGTGAAATACAGAATATAATTTTTTAAACCATTGTCACACCAATACTAGTTACTACATACGCACTCACTGATTTCTATGTCTACACACACATTCACTCATTCACCCATACAATCATTCATACATACAATCACTCATCTTTATAACACTATCATATGCACTCATACACCTATACAGACACTCACACTCTGCCACTCATCCATGGAGTTACTCACACACCTAGTCAGTCCTGTAAAGAATCAATCACACTTCCATTTTCTAATCAATACAGTTAAACATAGAGTACCTTACATTTTCAAATATATACTAACACATACTTACTCTCTTATACAATCAATGATACAAGAACACATTGATCTGCACAGAGTCACACATCTCCCAACTCCCAACCAGCCACACACACACACTCAGTCTCCCATACAAATACTTGGACAATCAATCAATAACCCATATACTTACTCATATAGCTACTGATCAACACATGCAGCAGTTTACAGAACAACATACATAATGATGCACAAATTAAGACAGTTTAGTCACTAACCCATGCACTCAGTGAGACACATTTAATCACTCACTCACTCATGCACCTACTAAATCCTTCATCCAGACACTTATACATCCACTCATTCTTCAATATGTAAGACATATTTTAACTTTACAGAAACAGACAGTCACTGGATGATGTCATCAGTGATGTCACTGACCATGTCATGAATGATGTAATATGTGACATCATCAGCAGTGGATTGCGGGCGCGCGATATATAGTCATTGCAACTAACTATATATACGAATTTCTATGGTTTTGTGCGAGTAAATTAAGGTTTTGTAAATGCTAATCCCTAACTATATATAGTCTATAACCTATGGTTTTTTCAGTGAATATATATATATATATATATATATATATATATATATATATATATACACACAGAAACTTCCAGACCGCCTGATGTCCGGCAGAAAACCCTCAGGTACGACCTCTTCAAAGCTTTCCCCTTGAATTACGGACTAACACACAGAATAGAGTGTGAAAGCAGTGCAATGTTTATTTCGGCATCTCAAACAGACAAGTGTCTTCCATGACGCGTTTCGCTCCACGAAGGAGCTTGATTACATGATGCATCCCAATAGAAATGACGTATTTAAAGTGTGCTTAGCCCAACCGGCTCTCAAAAATAAACCGATTGTCGAGAAAGTGCAAATGATAAACCTAGACAACAGACTGGAGCAGCAACTGCAAAGATATCAAATTACAGTCACTTATTAGGAGTTTTAACAATATGCGATCCACAAATCAAATCAAAAATAAATACATAGTGTATGTATAGTCCCTAGTTAAAGTAGTAAACAGTGCAAAATCCACAGCATTTGAAAGTAAAAATAGCCTAAATATCAGAAAATGCACAATGATAACTATCACTTAGTGACTAATGAAGAAGGATGTGGACCCACAAAAAAGTCAGTTATGGCTAGTGCTTAACAATGACAACTCCTATATTGAAAAATTAACTTTGCAGATTTGTAACAGAACTCAAGATTAAAGGACAAGGTTATACATAGATGTACATAGTGCTAACAAATTCAAATTGTTGGGTAGCAGTAAGTAACTGACCTCAAAAAGTATTCTCTAGAAATAATTTCAATCTAAAGTGCAAATACATAGATACGGAGAAACATTTGAAGAAACAGCACAATAAATATATACTGTTAGAAACAATGCAAGTATGTATTCAAGTGATGAAGGAAAAACCTACCCTATTTACATATTGCAAACATGCAGATAAGGTAAAGTGCGCCAGTCAAAGTGCAAAAAGTGCTGTGCAAATAGTGACTGATGTGCAAAAAGCAAATCATCATAGTAGCAGCAGAAAAGGAAGCCTCTAGTAAGACAAGCCTCATTTATAGATACAGATTTACAATGAATTCAGCTCAAGTAGTAGTCTTTTTTTAAAAAACAAAAATAGATTGTTTTAAAAAAAAAAATAATAGTTAAGAAGAGTTAAGTGAACATATCCCTTACTAATGGATCACATCATTAACTGCGACACTACAGAAAGTTATAAAAAAACTATAAAAAGTTATCGATGTTCTCATTCATATTCAGGCCATTCGGGACTCTGATATCGAGAGCTAGAATAAAATGAGTTTCTTGTTGTCTTAAAAGTTTCTCTCGATTTCCACCCCGTCCAGGGCTAGGAACAGAGCCTAAGACTGTATATTCCAAGTCCTTCAGTTTACTTTCATGTACGGACTTGAAATGTCTGGCCACCGGATAATTGTGATCCGAATTGACAATGGCCCTAACATGCTGCAGGATTCGCTTATATACGGGAAGCTTAGTGCTTCTAATATATTCTAAATTGCATGTGCATTTGAGCTTGTATATCACGTATTCAGAACGACATGTTAGATGTTCCTGGATTGCGATCATTTTCTCACTAAATGCTGTTTTATAGTGAGCGCCGTTATTAGCGAAAGTGCTTGCACGACACGATGAGCACTTAAAGAAACCTGTTTTTGTCAACCATGATTTTTTAGGTATCACATCCGGCATAGATTTGTCAAGGGCATCCCGCATAGAAGGTGCCCTTCTGAAGGTAATAGCTGGCTGATTTGGCATGATAGGACCCAAGATGTTAACAGTCTTGACAATAGGCCATTCAGAATAGATAATGCGACGACTAGACTGTTCCTGAGTACAGAAAGTTGTAATGAGGTGAACTGGACATTCATTCTTGTTGGCTGTAGCTGCATTGTTAATTGCTTTGGTGCTAAACTGAAGTAACCTGTCCCTGGGCCTGCCATTGGCTTTAATTAAGGCCTTATCAAGTATATTCCTTTTATAACCTCTGTTGAGAAAGTTTTCATATGCTTCCAACTGATATTGGTTGGAAACAGAGTCACAGCTACAGATACG
>NW_028246830.1:107500-180319 GCF_964263255.1 Lissotriton vulgaris
GAATGTTTTAATGAAATAGAAAAGGATTTGAGAAGTCACTCAAAATGTGCCCTAATTTTTCATTCTGCCAGGGACAGACTGATTTGCATATAGCCAGGTTCTGAGCTGGGATGGGGCAGTGAGATAAATCACGGTGATGGATCAAGCCCTGATCTTTGGACTGGGTAAGAGTGGTCTGCTTAACTCAGACACTCTGTTCATCACCACCCACTTTTCAAAATCGTTTTTGGCCACTATAGGTGTGGCAGGGTATACTCAGACATGAGTCCCTTTCTCACTGCTCCATCAGGATTCAAGCAAGCCGGGCCGAAGAAGGCTGAAATGCCAGAAACCGGTCCCCTGTAGCTTGTCTCCTTTCTGGTGAAGAATTGGCTTGGTAGTTTAGTCTGCCCTGTTCCCATGATGCACTGGGCCAGGGACAGACTGATTTGCATATAGCCAGGTTTTGAGCTGGGATGGGGCAGTGAGATAAATAACGGTGATGGATCAAGCCCTGATCTTTGGACTGGGTAAGAGTGGTCTGCTTAACTCAGACACTCTGTTCATCACCACCCACTTTTCAAAATCTAATTTTTCATTCTGCAGCACTAATCATACTTTCTATGGCAAAATATACCCCCTCATGTTGTTTCTTTTTAAATTAAATGTTTTAAGAGTTACCACTTTATTCCAATCAAGATGGCTTCAGGTGTGCCATACCTTTGTAATAAGTAGGACTGTTAGCGCTCTAGTTGTTCTTTAGAACACTCTAGGAGGCTGCAGTAGAACACAAAGGAATCAACTGACAGTCTCTGTCCTTGTTGGATGTACATGTTTTACTGAGAATGTCAGACTTCATTTTCACATGACTGAGAAAGATAATGTGAATTTACAGAAAATATGCTTTCAGTTTAGCTTATAGATCCCCTTCCAAACCACTGTGGGAAAATCATGAGATATTTGTTTTCTTTCAAACAATATTCATGATATCACAGCAGAAGGTTTTTTCACATGGTAAAATCACCTTAGAACCCACCACAATTCCTAAAACGAGTATGGTACCATCAACAAATGATTTATAATGTAACTAAAGTCCTAAAACCCTCTAGTAACTACAATGCTTTTTAATGAGGTGCTATCATGTATATTGGTCCCAAGATGGCTGCCAGCACTTCTTGGATGAAGTGCTGACAGCCAATCAGATCAGATGTGTGGTTAGGCTCCGCCCAGATATATATCTTTTTTTGAACCTAAATTACTCAAAATCCACTGGAGCACATATATTGAGACCTAGCAAAGGCACATCGGGCTAACAGTCCCTACAATTTTGCCAAGTTTCGTGCAAATCCATTCAGCCGTTCGAGCTAAAAGTGAGGCCAACCGCCCTATGGAAATTAACATGGGAAAAACGCGTTTTGGGACCCCCCTTTTTTATCGGCCCCCCCTTGATGAAACCCCCCCAAATTGTCAGGTGCTGCTCAGAAACAAAATGTTCCATTTTCCTGAAAATTTCAGCCAATTCCATCCACAAACACCAAAGTTATTAGACATAGAATTTTCAAAAATCCCATAGAGAAAAAATCCTAACTATATATACCTACTGGCGACCGCCAGTAGGTAATATATATATATATATATATATATATATATATATATATATATATATATATATATATATATATGTATATATGCAAATGTAGCGGCGTTCCTTTCGTGCACTCGGATAAGGATCACTCAGCAAACTCCAGGGTTACCAAGAAAAAGATTTATTGCTTCATAAATCTCTCCGTGACGCGTTTCGCACTCCACAGAGTGCTTGATCACACAATATGCCCCGAGTTACAACACATAATTTATGTTAGTTACACATTAGACACCAACGAGGGACTTGTTGTGTTTGATCCATGGCATGCATTCAACCTTGCGTAAAACAGGAGGCCATGTTGAGCTTATGTAAACCACATGAATATCGCCCCTTAT
Organism: Lissotriton vulgaris; assembly: GCF_964263255.1. Classification (NCBI taxonomy): domain Eukaryota; kingdom Metazoa; phylum Chordata; class Amphibia; order Caudata; family Salamandridae; genus Lissotriton; species Lissotriton vulgaris. The sequence continues at coordinate 109,460 of NW_028246830.1, forward strand.
TACGAGAGTAGGCATAAATAATATCAATATCCTACTCGAGCATTAAGAAATAAACAATAACATTACCACTTAGGTTATACTTTAAACAACACGCATGATTTCGTGAAATTTTAAAGATGTTCATAATGCGAGGTCAAGAAAAGGAAAATGTAAGAAATAACATTTCTAGCGGCTATCTCGCCTCCAAATATACACTGTTTATTAACGTGGGAGAGCGCATCTATATTCCCGCTGTGTGCTCTCTGTTCTATATACCGCACTATCATGCTAGTGTTTACCCCCGGTTGCCATGACGACTTTCCTTCATGACGTTCACTGGGAGGAGCCCCGGAACTTTAAAATATAAGTAGTTCACTTTCACATCTCTGTTATCATGGGGATATAGGTCATGAGACGGTATTGTGTCTTTTAACACGATGTCTTACATTTTCCTTTTCTTGACCTCGCATTATGAACATCTTTAAAAGAGATTTATGAAGCAATAAATCTTTTTCTTGGTAACCCTGGAGTTTGCTGAGTGATCCTTATCCGAGTGCACGAAAGGAACGCCGCTACATTTGCATATTGATCCCGAGCGCTGTCAAAGTGGAATATGTATATATATATATATATATATATATATATATATATATATATATATATATATATTACCTACTGGCGGTCGCCAGTAGGTATATATAGTTAGGATTTTTTCTCTATGGGACTTTTGAAAATTCTATGTCTAATAACTTTGGCGTTTGTGGACGGAATCGGCTGAAATTTTCAGGAAAATGGCACATTTTGTTTCTGAGCAGCCCCTGACAATTTGGGGGGGATTCGTCAAGGGGGGGCCGAGAAAAAAGGGGGGTCCCAAAACGCGTTTTTCCCATTTATTTTTCCATAGGGCGTTTGGCCTCACTTTTAGCTCGAACGGCTGAATGGATTTGTACGAAACTTGACAAAATTGTAGGGACTGTTAGCCCGATGTGCCTTTGCTGGGTCTCAATATATGTGCTCCAGTGAATTTTGAGAAATGAACGTTTAAAAAAACAGATATATCTGTGACAGCGTCCCGGGTAGCGCTCCGGTTCGCGTACTTTTCGCGTAACGGAGCTTTGCGAAGTGAAGCTGATTGGCTCTCCGGTGTCTGTCAACATTCTAAACAGTCCGGAGCGGCCGCCATCTTGTCTCTCGGTAGGATCGAGAGACAAGAGGAGGCCAAAACGAAGGGGCAAATGACCATAATGGGGCTTAGTAGATCCTCCCTGACCTCCTAGGTTTGATGTGGAGGCTTTAAAAGGGCCCCGCGGGGCCAAAAAAAAAAAAAAAAAGATTTTTTTTTGTGGGGTGCGCTCGGTTCGCGCACCGAAAAGCGGTCCGGGGAGCGTACTGTAAGGAAACAAGAATGATTGACTTTCAAAATATTGTATGTTTATTGATTGTTCGTTTTGTTGAGTTTTTTTGTTTATTTTTCTTTACGTAGCAACATGTAGGTACCAATGCAGAGTCTATAAATAAATAAACACCGTCTCCTTTGTAGATATCTTGCAAGTTGTTTCTGAAGTTTTTGTGGTATATGGAATTCATACCATAGTCTGTCTGGAAAGCCGAAACAATATGGAGGTAGGAGATGATAAAGAGATGTTAAATACACATTGGAGATAATATAGTGGAAGAAACGAAGTAACTATGAGCAAACTTACTATGTAACACAAAGTTGCACAGTATATTTAAAGTCTGACTTTACCTTATAATCAATTTGTTACTAGTTTACAAAATACATATAAAAATGAAGAATGTCTCAAACAATTTTTGAATTATTAAATAAAAATTTGTTTTTCTGATTCTTTTTCAAAATTAAAAAGAAATTCAAATAATTCATTATCAGTTTTTTTTTCATTTTCAAGTAGGAAATCTACTGCTTCCACACATTGCAGAAGTTCAAAGTCCCGTGAATCATCATAGAATTCAAAGTCAATTTCTGTATCTGTTTTGCTTCCTGTAACAATTTTCAAGTTATTTTTCTGTTGTCCTTCCATTTTGTATGCTGTAAAATAAATTTAAAAAAAATATATCAGTACAGATAGGGCACTGTTGGGTTTAAGTACAGACAGGTAGTTTGGTTTTTTAAACGGTGATTTTTTCGTTGGGCAGTGTATGGTATCAAACTGGAAGTAGAAATATGAAAAAAATTATGAAAAACTCTAAGTTAATTCTTAATTATACAAGACAAGTCTAACTCCATCCATAACTAAAACAGAGAAGTCTATTTTATTCTATATATTCTTACAGAGGGATAGTATATAACTATCAGAAAATGTTTACCTAATTAACTTACAGTACAGAACATACTTCATTTTTTAAAATCACATCTTACCTTTCAAATAGAACTTTAAGTTATCAGTTCAAATGAACTTGAAATGTACTTCAAGAAGTAGTAGTCAAAATGGCTGTGTTTTTCTCTCTTTCTTTATATATATATTCAGGTACATAACCAATCATTCCAATGATTCCGTCACTGCCACTTCATTGGTGGATGTACTGGCAGGTCGGGGGTTATCCACCAAATCTCGAATTTGGGCAGCACTGTAATTAATCGGGTGCCACCTCTCCATATGACGATGCATGGTATAATTACCATAACTATATTTTTTTTCGGTTCCTCTGGAGAGTACATCGTGGCAGATGAGGCAGGTAACGTACCTGGCATTTACTTTTTTTTCATGTGGAGGAAATGAAAAAAATTGCCAAATAAAATTTTCTTTAATATGGGACCTCCTTGGCTGTTCTTTTAAAAACACCCTTGTCCCTTGCTCCTGTTCCTCGTCTTCCTCTTCTTCCTCCTCTTGTTGGAGGATGACCTGTGGAGTTGGTCCTCTCTTCCTTGGAGGTGGTGGTGGTGGTGGTGGGGATCCACCAGCTGCAGCTACTACAGATGCCATGACTGAACAAGCAGAAACAGATCTTTCTCTCATAAAAATGAAAGTCAGAGTGAGGAAAAAAGATGGTACTTTCATCATTTGGGAAAAAAAAATGTTCTAAACCAATGAAAAGTGTTTATTTTACGTCATATGAACAAGCGTTCCATCATTAGGAAACTAAAAGTAAAATGAACCAATGAAAAGTTTTATGAACTAGTCACATGACCTGTTATGCTTACGTTACGCGCTCCACGCCTCGGATCGTTTCCGGGGCTCTGCGTTTCGCGCCTTGGTTCGCGTTCCAGAGCGCTTCCGGGTGCGCTAACGCGGTGCGTCATAAGGCGCATTACGCAGTAACGCGATACGTTGCGATTACGCGACGCGTCACGATGTGGCTTTCTAACGCGGTACTTGCACTAACGGAACGTTTACCGGTTCGCGTACCGGCAGCGAAACAATAAAAAATAATTTAAATTATAATATAAATTAAATTAAAAAATTATAATACAAAAATATATAAAATATATTTTTCATTTAAAAGAAGAATACATTTTACAGCTTTCGATATTTGCTATTAAACAACCATTGAAATTCACTGAAAAAACCATAGGTTATAGACCATATATAGTTAGGAATTAGCATTTACAAAACCTTGAAAATTCACTGAAAAAACCATAGGTTATAGACCATATATAGTTAGGGATTAGCATTTACAAAACCTTATTTTACTCGCACAAAACCATTGAAATTCGCATATATAGTTAGTTGCACTTACTATATATCGCGCACCCGCAATCCACTGCTGATGATGTCACATATTACATCATTCATGACATGGTCAGTGACATCTCATTTGACATCAGTGATGACATCATCCAGTGACTGTATGTTTCTGTAAAGTTAAAATATGTCTTACATATTGAAGAATGAGTGGATGTATAAGTGTCTGGATGAAGGATTTAGTAGGTGCATGACTGACTGTATGAGAGAGTGATTAAATGTGTCTCACTGAGTGCATGGGTTAGTGACTAAACTGTCTTAATTTGTGCATCATTATATCTGTTCTGTAAACTGCTGCATGTGTTGATCAGTAGCTATATGAGTAACTATATGGGTTATTGATTGGTTGCCCAAGTATTTGTATGGGAGAGTGAGTGTGTGTGTGGGCGTGGCTGGGAGGTGTGTGACTCTGTGCATAGATGTGTGAACAGTTGATTCACTAGATGTATGGGTTCAAAACTGCATGTGGAAACAGCTGTATGGGTAGTTGACTGTGTGCATGAGTGTATTGGTGAGTGCTTGCTTAATCTCCACAACGGCCCACCCGCGGCGGGATGCCTGCCTTTCACCTTGGGGATGCCCAGCACGGGTGGTCTCACAGGGAAAAACCAGGATGGGTTCCCAAGGCAAGCGCCGAGATGCCCAAGGGTAACATCGAGCGCTATATAAGAACATACATACATACATATATTTCAAAGTAAGTACATATGTAAAACACAGTACATGTGAGAGTTGACATATATAACCGTGCATAAGAGCCAGTGAATGTGTGAGTGGCTGTATGGATCATTGTGAACTTGTATCAGGGATCGTATAGGAGATTAAATATGTGTTGGAATATGTTTGAATTAGTAAGGTGTGTATAACTGTATAGTTGAGGAAATGGAGGTGTGATTGATTCTTTGCATGACTGACTAGATGTATGAATAACTCCATGGATGAGTGACAATCTGTGAGTGTATGTTTACACTGAGTGTATCTAAGGTTATATTAGAGTCTGAAGAGGTTCATCGTATTATCACATGAATGATGTCATCAGTGATGTTGTCAGTGATGTCATTTGAGTTGTCAACAGTGATGTCATCAGTGATGTCACTGACCATGTCATGAATGATGTAATATGTGACATCATCAGCAGTGGATTGCCGGTGCGCGATATATAGTTAGTGCAACTAACTATATATGCGAATTTCAATGGTTTTGTGCGAGTAAAATAAGGTTTTGTAAATGCTAATTCCTAACTATATTTGGTCTATAACCTATGTTTTTTTCAGTGAATATATATATATATATATATAATATTCACTGAAAAAACCATAGGTTTTACACACGTTATAGTTAGCTGTAAATTTTACTGACATAAAACCAATGAAATTCCACGTTATAGTTAGTTGGACTCACTATAACTTGTGCGTGTAATGCACTGCTGATGACATCACATATTACATCACTCATGACACCATCCAGTGAATGTGTGTCTTTCTGAAAAATAAATGTTTTATATATGTATATGTAAAGGTCAAGGCAAGAATAAATGTTAAAATTATTGTCCTCACTAGTGTCTTTATCAGTAACGACATATGTTTTAATCTAGTATATGTGAGTATTGATATATATAAGTGAGTATATGTGAAAGTGAGAGATTGAAAGAGTTCCTGTTTAAATAAGTATGTGTTTCTATAAGTGATTGTTTAAGAGAGTAAGTATGTGTACGTTTCCTTAGAAGTAAGGTGGTAGTGTGTGTATTTGTATATGTAAATAAATGGATGTTTATTAGTTTATTTGCATGTGTGAGTATGTGTGTGAGTAACTTTTGGATGATTGTCGGTGTGAAACAGAATCTATAGATCTACCACTACATATGGTAAGTGAGTATATGTATGAATGACTATATAGAACTGTTGGTGAATGAGTGGATGTGTATATAGATGGTGGAATTATTGAATTGGTTGTTGTAACTGGTATGGGTATCTACATTTTTTTGAAAATGTTAGTTTCTATTTTTTAATATTTGTTTCAAGGGTTACTTTACAGTGAAAGGAGGGCAGTCTCTCTGTCACAAAGATGGTGTCATCAGTGATGTCATGAGTGATGTCACTGACCATATCATGAGTGATGTAATATGTGATGTCATCAGCAGTGCATTACACGCGCAAGTTATAGTGAGTCCAACTAACTATAACGTGGAATTTCATTGGTTTTATGTCAGTAAAATTTCCAGCTAACTATAACGTGTGTAAAACCTATGGTTTTTTCAGTGAATTTCATAGGTTTTTTGAATGCTAGTTTCTAACTATAAAAGATATACCTGAAATAAATATCGCCATCCAAATCTAACGTGCGTGACCAACTGCACGCACCCACCTATATATTTCGTGAAAGCTTTGCAATTTGAACCTAATGAATTTCTTTATAGACCAATAAAAGAACTTATAGTACGTTAAAGACACTGAACCTAGGCTTTTTTTTTCATATAAACCTTTCAATTAAATGGAGCCAAATTTCTTTTTAATCTTTCGTGCGTGACTGGATGTACACACCTTAATTTTTTTTTTAAAAATGTAAAAGGTTTTATAGTTTAACAATAGTATACTTAAATCGAGCTCTAAAAATATGTAAAAACTATGTTTAAATTCACTTCTTTTCACGTTTTCAAACTTCACTGAAGAAGATCGCTACTCCCAAATCACGTTCGTAACTAAATACTATCACTGCGTACACGTACTGAGAAGCGCATGTGAAGTCATGTGACTTCAAAAGAACACTTCCAATTGGTTCTTAGTAGTTTCTATTCTGGAATTTACACGCAGCACTCCACCCACTTTCCTCACTATCTTTTCTACTCTCAAGAGACAACAACGTCGAACATCTTCCGGAAGACTTTGCTGAAATGGCTGCCGTTCCGCATTCATCTTCCGAATCTGAAGGAAATGAGCGACCACCTTTAAGAAGAAAAAAGGAATCTTTCATTTGGCAATTTTTCACTTATCCTGAAGGTCAAAAGAAAGTGAATGCGCCAAAAGTAACCTGCACGATATGCAAATCGGAGCTGTCAAGTGGGAAATCCAAAACGAAAATATTCCTTTTCTATACATACCATGCAGCGGCATGTTAAACAAAGACACCCTGAGCATTATGCAAAAGCATCGACAAGAGCCCTGGCAACGCTATTACCATCAGAGGTGGCCAGCACATCTTCTGGTGGAGGACCTGTATCTCCATCGAGTGCTGAGATGGACTTGAGACCATATCTTGCGAAGGTGCACATGAAATGCAACGAGTGTGGAGAAATTCTTTTGTATGGAGAGCAGAGCCTCGTTCTTATTAAACTCAAAATTGAAAGTCATAAATGCCCCAAGAAAAGATAACTTTCTTCACTTCATTTTCATAGTATGACATACTAAAAAATGTCGTTGCAACTTTAAGAAATCAAAAGCATCATAACACTTGTTTCCCCAAAAAAAAAAAAAAAAGTTCTTTTCAGAACTAACTCTTTTTACCAAAACGAGCTCCAAGAGCATATTATGACATGCTTTTCGCCGCTTTCTTTTAGTGCGCGACCGGGTGCGCGCACCCACCTATCGCGTACAGGACCTGAGACGCGCATGTGAAGTCATGTGACTTCAAAACAACACTTCCAATTGGTTCTTACTAGTTTCTATTCTCCAATTTACACGCAACACTCCACCCACTTCCCTTACTTTCTTTTCTACTCTCAAGAGAGAAGAACGTCGAACATCTTCCCGAAGACTTTCCTGAAATGGCTGCCGTTCCGCATTCATCTTCCGAATCTGAAGGAAATGAGCGACCACCTTTAAGAAGAAAAAAGGAGGACACGCTATTACCATCAGAAGTGCCCAGCACATCTTCTGCAGGACGACCTCTATCTCCATCGAGTGCTGAGATGGACTTGAGACCATATCTTACGAACATGCACATGAAATGCACACACTGTGGAGAACTTCTTGTATACGGAGAACAGAGCCTTATTCTAATTGAACGCAAAATTGAGAGTCATAAATGCTCCGAGAAAAGATAAATTTTCTTCACTTCATTTTGATAGTATGACATACAAAAAAATGTCGTTGCAACTTTAAGAAATCAAAAGCATCATAACACTTGTTTCCCCAAAAAACAAATAAAAAAAAAAGTTCTTTTCAGAATTAACTCTTTGTACCAAAACGAGCTCCAAGAGTATATTATGAGATATTTTTCGCCTCTTTCTTTTAGTGCGCGACCAAGTGCGCGCACCCGCCTACCGCGTACAGGACCTGAGAGACGCATGTGAAGTCATGTGACTTCAAAACAACTCTTCCAATTGGTTCTTAGTAGTTTCTATTCTCCAATTTACACGGAACTCTCCACCCACTACCCTGGAGAAAAAGTTTCTCGGAAAACTTTTAAACCCTCCTCTTATGAAACATTCGACATCGTTCACATAACACTGTAGTAATTAACACTAGATCCACTCCGTCCCTTAATTACAAGGGACATATTGCTCTGTGAAAACAACTTTTGTTTTCAGGCGATAATGTGAAATACTGAGCCTGTTACAGAAATTTCTTTCACATATATGTTACCATTCTCCTTCAAGCACTAACACCGTAAAAAATACCACCGATAGCGGTGATATTTTTTACACCGAGAACGGGCGATTTTTATCGCTTAGAGTCCTTGCTACTATAAAGGTTTATTTCCTAAGTCTCTGATCTCCAACTGTGCAACGCGGCTCCCCTGTGTGTCGTAATGAGCTGCTAAGAGCACCACGCACACTCTACTGTGACTAAGCATCCATAAATTACACGGCCATCTCTATCCTGCTATCTGCAATTGTAAACATCAAAAGAAGTTACGCTACGCCCCTTGGAGATGCCTCACTCCCACTTCTACAACGGCTTGGCAGTCGCCAAGATCCACAAGAAGAGCGTCTCGGATTCATTGAACTTCTGTGACGGTCTCAATGAAAATATGCACTGTAGAATATTCAAGTATGCCGTACTCCTCCTGCTACAGCATACAGAATGCATTCTGTTAGATATAAAGAAATGAAACACCCACGTCACAATCTTGCAACATTATATATCTACATAAAATAACAGAATAAAAACATAACACTGCAAAGTCCGAAATCTCTACTAAATGCAGATTTGTAACATAAAAGACACATTTATGTTAACTACTTCATACCCAGATATCCACCAGTTCATATACACCACAGTATGCTGTTGCTCCGTAACCCATGGTGTGCCACATTTAAAATGAGGCGCACCATAACAGAAACACAGCATACATGTATAATATATCTGTGCAGAAAAAACAATACATTACCAGACTTGTATGAAAAATGTAATGCAGCTACAGCAAGGCTCACCAGTGCACTTTGGGGCATATTATCAAGCAATAGCGATAATTATTTCTATTGCTTGCTTATAGACTAAAAATGTATCGCAGCGCTGCGGCGATTTTTACCGCAAATAAATCTTGGTATTGACAAGGTTTAACGGAAATGCAGAAAAAATCCTTGCAAGCATGAATATCGCAAAAAAGTCAGCATTATTCATGCAATACCTACCTAATGCTATTAGCCATGTTATCCACCCCCATTGGATAACAAGACTAAAAACTGCTCAGGGCAGGTGTTACTTTTTACACATATTCCCGCTTAGCGCAAATCTCTCCAAAAGCTAGTAATAGCACATAGCAAGGTTAGAGACTATTTTCAGTTCCTGACATCTTGGCACGCCCACTTTGCATGTCATTAGATATAAATATAACTGACATGCAAACTGGGGACCAAAATGGTCGTTATCTCCTACTAGCTGTCACTAACTGGTGTTAGCGGCACCTAGGTTATAGAGAGATAATTTTATCTCTGCTTTTTTGGCTTTCAAAGCCAAAAAACACTGATAAACCCCCTTCATAATATACACCTATATTGAAATTGCTGCGTCAAGACCTACACCTGCTTCAAGCACATGCACAGTTTTGAAACAGCATGGGCCTAAAAGTCACTGAGTAAAATCTCATAAATTACAGTCAGCCACTTTCAAAACGCATTACTGCAGAGGAACACTTCTTTATAATACAGGCCTTTAAAATGACACATATCTCCTCTTTATAGAGACCCGTCAGGTTTTTTTAACAGCTGTTAAATCCATCCATACTGATCACAAAGCCGCTCCATCACGAGCATTGCCTCAGCTGTCCTCAGGACGGACAACATTTGTGATGAACTTGCTGCTGTACTTGTGCAACACTAACATTGCGTTTCCTTGACATGTTCTATTCACTAAGCAAAAACATGACGGAACCACTCTATCATGAGCACACCTCAACAATGGCTCAGAAAGGAGTAGCTCTATCATGACCATACAAGTACCACTAAGTCCCTCAGCCCCCTAATCTTGAAGCAGAATTAGCACTGCAACACAGAATTTAAAGTCCTGCAAAGAACACCATGTAACATTTAATATCATTTTGCACCATTGTTTTCATATATCAGTATTGCTAAACTCACTAGCATGCCTTATAACAATACACCCAATCCTATGTGGAAGTGTTTAATATAAAAGAAGACATTGCTTTAACGAGGATACACAAATAAATAACACAATGATGTAAAAATTTGTTTATTATATATACTTACCTAAAAAAAAGAAAAAAAAAAGTACATTTCTTTTTAAAACGTACCACCTGTGGAAGAAAAAGAAAAATAAGATTATAAACTATATTTATTAAAGAAAAAACAATAGGAGACAATAAGAGAGATGCAGAGAAAACTCTCAAATATTATTAATTGAACTTACCTTATAAATATAATATCTGTGGAGGAGAGTAAAAAAAAATCTGTTACAATATATATTTCTGAATGCAATGTAACGAAATAAGTAAAACAACATATTAAATGATTTATTTTTGCTGTCCTCAGAATACATTGAATTTCACTATCAAGAGTGATTTCAATATTAATCATCATATAACAGCGGGGAAAAAAAAACACAATCAAAATGATTATGTTTAAAAAACCCATACAAAATCTACATACATATTATAAATACCTGAAAAAAACATGTCTTAAATGTTTTCCTCAAATTCGCAATTTCTTGAGTAAGCACACTACATCTTCCACAGTTACAAACGAATTAAAGTATAACACTTATTTTTCAAGATATCTCAAAGCCCCGTGCAGGTATCTCCTATAAAAAATCTATTTGAAAGACACACTTTCTTCTCTCATACCTTTCCGCGTGGCCACATTGTATAAGGTAACTCATTATCTTTTAAATACCTCTCCCAAAAACTTGCGTCCATATAAGTTTTAAAACAATTTTCAAAAGTACTCATTTTCTTCTCTCATATTTTTCCACGTGGCCAAATACTATGAGTTAAGTAGTTTCTTTCTAAAATGATTTAATCTTAGTCTTATCTATTCTTTTCTGAACCTTCACAATTAAAATTTGTAACATGTTTTATACCATCAAAAATTAAATAAATTTGTACCTGATATTATCACTATGCCAAACACAAATTACATTTATAAATTTGTACAACCTCATTTACATGATATTTGTGAAGTAGTAAGTTTCAGATCTTTACAGTATACATCTTCCTACAGCAAGTCATTCTACTGAAATTTAGGTTCCAAAAATAGCAGATACGAGTTACTTAAAGCAGAAGGTAAACGTTTCTTAAAAGACAATTGGGTATCATTGCAAAGCGTCCAGCCACTAGCACACTTCAAATAAGCTGTATAATGTCCTGATGATGTAGAAGGCCCTTCATGAAAAATAATGGCTACAGTTACAAATGTTCTTCTAGAAATAGAAACTTGAGAAGCCACAAAATATTTAATTAAAGTTGACAATTTACTCCCATCAGCTTTACATTGTTGAAACATTAAAATTACATATTGTCCGTATCTATGGATAAATAAAGTTGATAATATTTCAGACTTGCATTGAGAACAGACCATGTTCTGATGCGCATCTTTAACTAGTTTATTAAAAGGCACTTCTTTGCAGTCTGGTAATGTCAAATATAAAAATCTTTCACTGGGTATCTCAGTACTACTTAAAAATGAGCAATTATCACACTTATGTTCCCATTTATAAGAAACACCAAAAAGACTATCAATATCTACACATTCATCTTCCAAAACTGTAAACATATACATGATAAATTCCTGACAATCTTGCTGAATATTCTGAGAAAATTGATTTACTCCTGTACATATGTCTAAAACATTCCTTACTTCTGAAACACTTGCTACTTCACTATCACCACTACTACATATTTCAAATATAGAATTTAAAGAATGGCAAAATGTATACTCCTGATTTTCTATAATCTGTTCCTTAACATATTTCAGGAAGAAAACAACATTAACTACCACATTTGCATAGCAGTTGACACCAGACCTATTTTCAAACTTAAATCCAACAATCTCTTCAATACTAACAGTTTTGCTACGGCTACCAACAACAGCTACATCTTTTTTTCGTCGTTTCTCGACTACTTCAGCACATTTGTCCTCATTTTTCCTTTTCTGACCAACTATACGCCTTTCAATTAAAGGATATTGAGGTAAACTTGGAGCATATTCTCTTCTTAACCTATTATACTCCTTCACACAATGTAAATCTGCACTAATCTTTGTCTCATCATAATCAATTAGATAAAGCCCACATAAAGTTCTAACTCGCGATAGAGCAACATACGCCATACCCTCTTTGAATACAGTGCTTCCAATATTTACCAAAGCACAATCTACACTTAAACCTTGAGATTTATGTATAGTCACTGCATATGCCAAACAAATTGGAAATTGCTTACGACAGACATACAAGTCTTTCACAAGCAAAAAACGAGTTGAACATCGACTAATTTGTTGAACTTCCTCAATTCCATCAAATTCTATTCTCAAAAATTCAATCCCATCTCTATTTGTATAATTCACAAAACCAACATTACCCATTGCTCCATTTACTAATCCTCTTTTTACATGTAAATTTCTCCTTAAAATTATCCGACAATTTAAACATACATACAGATTTTTCTCTAAACCAGCAGTTTTAGATACACTTTTTTGAAGAGAATCCAATTTTAACTTCAACTTTTCAGACAAAACAATAGTACTACCTTCATGCTCTATTCTATCTTTAGCTTCCAGTTTCTTAATTTCTTGATTTTCTAAGTTCAACATTTTCTCATTAAAAACTGAACATTCTTTCAGAGTTGGCATCAAGCATATCACTGACTTATCTGCTACCTCTTTACTATATATTTTCTCAGCTACATCTTCATTTGGAAACAGCTTCGAAAGTAATCGGGTTCGTAGAGTGTGTTTTGCATCTTCAGTTAGTTTTCCAATCCTAATATCTTGAAGAATACTTCCATATTTAATATCCTTTGCCTGTCGCATATTTTGAATTAATTCAGTATATTTGAAATGTGACCATATATTTACATTTCCAATACTGCCCAGGCACTTTCTTGTTTCCTCATGTGTAACTGTTTCAAATACAGGTTCTCCTTTCACAGGAGTTAGCTGCAGTAGATCTCCAAAAACTATGACATGTTTACCACCAAATGACACATCATAGTCTGTCTTAAGTGTCGGTTGCATTCTTAAATGCACAAAAGCAAGCATTAAATTGGATACCATGCTTACTTCATCAATAATAAGAAGTTTCATTTTTTTAAGGATTCTAGAAACTTCAAAACAAGCTTCTCCAGATAATTTCTGATACTGTAATTTATTTTCATGCTCAACTGGCAGCATCAGTAAACGATGTAAAGTAACGCCTTTAATATTATGTGCTGCCAATCCAGTTGAAGCAGTAACAACACATGACAGTGTTGACTCAGTTCTTTGATGTAAATATGTAGTAATTCCTTTAATTAGGAAACTTTTACCAGTCCCAGCTTCTCCACTCACATATAATCGAATAGGTTCAAATGACATACATGAGCAATCTTTTGTCTCATGACGAAAGCCATGCTCAATGTGCTCTGTCACTTCATCATATATCTGTCTTTGCTCAACATTAAACTGCTTCTTTAATTCTTCTAAGTCGATTATTTCCTCTTGACCTTGCTGCATTGCTCTTTCCACCTCATCCATGGCGGTGGCTGCTTCATTTTGGATAATTGGTTGCCCCAGTGGATCTTGACTTAATGAAGCCGAACATTGACTACCTTGGGAACTATCTCTAGCAATCTCCGCTGCAATTTTCGCTTCTTGCGCTATTTCATCATTCAACATTTGGAGATAATTACTGAAAACAGGACATTCAATATTACTTTTAGATGCGTTGAAAGAATCTTCATAACTATCAAAGTCTCCAAGTAGTTCCTCTTCTCTACGCCATGGTTTAAAAAGTTGCAAAAGAGCAAAATAGTAAAATTCTCTTTTGTCAGGTGTTTCGCAACTCAGTTTCCGATGATTTATCAAGTGTCCTTTTCTTTGTTTTACCAAACATCCTTCATGTCCAATTACAGCATGTACACCTTTATCAATGTTTTCCGTAACATTCCTTTTAAAAGTATAATTTTGAAGTATTTCATACAGACAAATGTTTTCAAGCAGAGTACTTCTATTTGGATAGTATGTATCAAACATATTTGTTTTCAAAATGTCTGTACTATTTGGTTCTTTCTGTGCTAAATATTCAATTTCTTGCACAGGTTTTAGAACACGGCTTCGTGTTTCTGCTAGGCCCAAACTCACCCAGAGAATAGTCCTTGATTTAGCATAAAGACTTGCTGATGATAATCTGTCACAACATTCATATGCTCCAATTTCTCGATGAGACAGCATCTTCAAACTGTACGTATACAATTTCTTGCTTAGGCTCTTTTCATGAGAAATGTCTTCCCACATCTCCTTCAGTTCCGTCTTTTCAGATTTCGTGATGTAAGACGTTACATATCGAGCCACAGCAATAGAGTTGTCTGCAACATATTGTATGTCCATGTTAGCATTCCACATGGACAAAATGACTGGGTTATAGTCATTTATATATTTGGATTCTTCACCTCTTCTTAAATTATACGTATTTTTAGGTGACCTCCTTCTGATATTATGTCGCAAACATGACATCAAATTGTTGACTCTTCCTTTTGAAAGTACAGGTCGTGCAAATCCAAAGCGACATTTGGTGTAGAATTTGCTCTTTGATTTAAATTTTCACCGACAACATTTTCCACAACGATGACTTTGAAAACGTAACACTTTTCCTCTTAAGTCCTTATCAGTTGTATTATTAGGTATGTCACAAGTGGCATACTCTTCAATAAAAGACAGAACAGTCTCATCCGACTCTATTCCAAATTTAGGAGCATCCTTGATCCATAGCAGCATATGAATATGAGGAGCACCTCTTGCTTGATATTCTTTTCTCCAAAAGAAATCCAGTACTTCACCAAGAGGCGGATTTTTCTTGTTTGTAATGAAAGGCTTCAAATCTATGATTAAAATATCTGCAAACATTAACTGGATCTAATGAACACAGTTCTCCAGGTGTCTTGTAGTTTATGTTTTCTATGTTTGCATTCGCCTCCCGAAGAAATTCAAGTAAATCTTCCCAAGCATACTCTGCACAGCTTAGACTTACAAACCATGTTGGTGCTCCTAAGTTTCGAAGCATGCACTTCAAATCTCCATGTCGACGGTACCAATACTCATTAGTACCACGCTGACAAGCCATTAAATTAATTAGGTGTGAATCCAAAACACTATCTTTCTGTTGCACTTTATCCATAAATTCCTCTGCTGAAATATTTCGCATATGAACTCCACTTTTTAAGATATGGTTTACTGCATAAGACAGACCAGATAAGTCACTCTCAAACAGAAGATGAAACAAATATGGAATGCATTGGCGAAACCTTGGATCTTCTGCATACAATCTTGTTGTCCGGTACTCAGATGCAGGAATCTGCATAGGTCGATCATCATATCGTGTACCTTTACCTGTAGGAAATAATTGTGGAAAACAACAACCTTCCAAACTTTCTTCCCACATACTAATAAGATTTCCTTTCGCCTTTTTCATCTGAAATAATTCAATAGCATTCCCTATTGCTTCTTTGGAATGCAGTGGATGAACACTGTAATGTTCATAAATTTCTTCAGATCTGGATACATCAACTTTTTCAATTTGTCCACTAGACAAATCACTATCCTCTTCTTCACTTACATCTTCTTGTTCTACATATACATCTTTGTAATACTTATTATTTTGCACTAAATACAACGTTGCCTTCTTCATTTTCCTAACATCCACTAAATCTTGCCAGATTTTCTTACTCTTTGTAGGTACACCATTTACTAAAATAACTAGAGGTTCCTCTTCTACATTTTGAACACCAATTGTTTCCATATTTTTTTTTAAATCAAGTGGCAAATACACAACTCTACCCTTTAATCCTCTTTGTAAATCTGAAGGATTTAATTTACCAGTCTTAGGCTCCATACGAACAATAGCCTGAAAAGGATGTACACATTGAATCAGAATACTCTCATAAGTATTTAAATCCATCAGTTCAGATGAAATTTTTACCAACTCAAGATTATTATGTACAGCTCTAGCAGGCATTCTTTTTTCATCTAATTTATTATAACAATATTTACAAACACGTTGCTCAAAACCCAAATCAAAATAGTTTTCAACCAACAAATAAGTTGCAAAATCTTTCCATTGACCATTACTTTCATCTTCACTTTTTAAATATAAATCAACTAACCTAGTTTGACTTCTGTAATGAATGCGTCGACAACAGACACAAGTAAAATTTGGTTTCTCACCTGCAATTACCTTAAACTTTATTATTTCCTGTTCAAAATTTTCAATGTTAACATTTCCAACATTTTCTAACACATTTCCTTCTATAATTATATCAGTTTCTGCATTATCTTCCTCTGGACCAAAATAACTTACCTCAATTTCTGCACAAATCTTCTTAACATCTAATTCACATCCATACAAAAGAGCACTATTTAACTGTTTAAGTTTAAGTGCTGGACTTTTTGCATAGTACAACTTTCTCACTAATTTCCTCATTTTAGTAGGATGCACTGCTAACATCCGGAAGTGATGAAACACACTCTGGCATATTTTTTTAGAAAGACAAGCCAGAGAATGGCCTTGCAGACCTATTTTTTCTCGCACTCTACATTGATCTAATTCTTGCAACATTTAAAAAAAATTTTTTAGACTTTCTTTAGTGTACTTACGTAAGAAATTGCGAAAGAAATCAATTGAATCCTGTCGTACACTACAAATGCTACTACAATTCCAACTGTAAACAGGAGCAGTACGACGTCCCTCTAAAGCTTCTCTACCCATAACATCTTCTGCATTTCTAACCACAATTTTCTCTTTCTCAATAACACAACCATCCTTCACCTCATACGCTCGACCACTGGTGTCAACTGCATGCAACAGATCGTTACTTTGAAAGTAACTCTCTTCATTGAAAAATGGCTCTGAAGTTGAAGTATGCATCCACTTCAACCATGTCACGCTTTTACAACGCCTGGCGGACATGGGTGTGTCGGGCGCAGCCTTAGAATGGCTGACATCCTTCCTGGCTGACCGCTTCTTTCAGGTCTTCGAGGGCGAGGTGACATCCCCTAAACACCCTCTCAGATGTGGGGTTCCTCAGGGCTCCTCCCTGAGCCCCACTCTGTTTAATGTCTACATGGAGCCCCTAGACAGGATAGTCCATCCCTTTGGTGTGCGTATTGTCACCTACGCAGACGATACCCAACTGGTGGTCTCCTTAGACCACCAGGAGGGATCGTCCAGCACCTTAGGCTCCTGTCTGGAGGCGGTTTCCAGATGGATGCAATCCTCATGTTTAAAACTCAACGGGGAGAAGACAGACGTCATCTTGCTGGGCAATTCCTCTCCCTCGGGTTTTGCATCCTCCTGGCCTCCATGTTTAGGCCCACCCCCCACGCCCAAACCTCAAATAAAAAGCCTAGGGATTTGGCTTGATACCGACCTGAACTTTTCGGTACAAGCTACGAAGACTGCGGCTACCTGTTTTGGGTTGATGAGGATGCTACGGAGGGTGCTCCCTCTGCTCCCATTTCAGGCAAGGAGGATCCTGATCCAGGCCCTTATACTATCTCGCCTGGATTACGGGAATGTCCTCTATATGGGAGCTCCTGCCTATACCATCCACAGGCTCCAAGTCGCCCAAAACAGTGCAGCCCGTCTACTCTACAACCTTCCCCGTTGGCAGTCAGCGAGGAATGCTTTGAGGGAACTTCACTGGCTTCCTATAGCTGGTAGAATACAATTTAAGGCCATGTGTATTTTACACAAGGCCTTCCATCGCACCGGCCCTGCAATTCTTCAGTCCCTGGTCACTCCCTATGCTCCATCTCGTTCTCTTCGGTCCAGCTCCTCTCAGTTGGCTACTCCCATCAGAGTCAAGAAGGCTCGATGGGGTGGCCGCTCCTTCTCACACACTGCGGCAAGGCTATGGAACACCCTCCCTCTGCCTCTGCGGGAAACTTTAAACCATCTCTCCTTTAGGAAAACTTTAAAAACACACTTGTATACCACATTCTGTTGACCTGCCCTGAGCCCTTGCTAATTGAATTTCTGTCACTAGCGCTACGAGGCCTCCGGGTAGATAGCGCTATACAAGTACTGCTTCATTCATTCATTCATTCATTCATTCATTCATTCACTTCCCAGAAAACACTTTACAAAAATTACTCCTATTTATGTGTCTCTTCCATTTACTTTTACCTTTTAAAACTCGAATCGCCTTATTTAAAATATTTATTCTATTAAGTACTAAAATAAATAATTTTCTTTTTGTCTCAAATGCGCGCTCAACGATACCCTCTATATATTGTTTCTTCTTAAGAAAAGCAGATCTTCTTTTAGAAACTTTCTCCATTTGTAATAAATTCGAAACTACTCTGTTGTAAAACATACGCTTCCTAATTTGGCTAAATTGATTAGTCCGGGTTTTACTATAAAGTCTTTCATCTGTCGTAATTCCAGAAACATTTTTATCTTTCAATCCTCTTGTCCTATTGGAAACTGATGTCCCTTTCTCCTTCTGAACTTCAATATTAACATGTTTCCTTCCCAAAATTGCTTTAAAATTTTTTTTAGTTTGCTTACCAGGAGCACTCTTCTTAGTATCCGTCCTCTCCGTCTTAGAAAATATTTCTTTAGTTTTCTTCTTCAAACTATACATCCGTTTGTAGAGTTTCTTTTTTTCAATTCTGGTCTGCATATTAATTTAAAATTCTGATAAATTTTAATCTGTAAAACACAAAAATAACAAATATTATAGTTCACTACTAGCATATACCGTACAAATTAAAACCACACATTCATTTTCTAATGAAATACAAATAATAACACAAAATCTCTGAACAAAGTAGTGAATGTTTCTTGTAAATTTATCACTCTCCATATCTGTTTTAGCTTTATAGACAATTTTTAAAAAAAAATTTTAAAGCATACAAACAGTACACTTTTTTGAAGAACTATCGCTCATCATAGGTGTTTTAATGTTTTTTACTACAATCTCTTTTACACTTCATAAGAACATATCTTATCACTCTCATGAAGCACTTCATCGACGAATATATCAAGAAAACTGTCATCACGAATGCTTTGTTATCATTTTTTTTAATTCATTCATAAGTTCATAATTTAGAAGAATTTCCAATAATATTTCATCAGGGACTTCAAGTCCATTGTCCTCATCTCCTTCTACCAATTCTAAGTAAGCTGAATCAAAGGATAAGTCCATAAAGTCATTATTTTCATCAGTTTCCTCTTGACAAACCGCATCTAAAATTTCCTCCATTAGTTCATTAATGATGTTAAAATTAATTTGATTGTCTTCTAAGAAATTCTCCATAATTACTTTGTTTTTATTCTTCTGTATCCTTTTAAAAAAATATAAAGACTAAATTATATCTTTTTTCATAACTGTATAACTAAAAAGTACCTTTACTAATTTTTAAACTACATTTATTTTTATAATCTCTAACTTATTAACTCTATATATTGTAAGATACCACATTCCTCTTGTTTTGAAAAAGAAATTGGCAACATAACTCTAAACATTAACAGTGAGCTTCTTTTCCATTAAATAATTACTGTTCTTAAAAGACATTTCACTGTAAAATGTATTTTTAGATTTTCTAGATATCTGAAATATTTATTACCTGTACAATAATTTTTAGAGACCCTTTTGTTTTAGTTCATCACTACAAAGTGCAATATAAATTTATGCACTCTGAAGAAAAGGATCACACTATACAAACTATTTAATTCACTTAACAGATTACTACTTCCCACAGAGACAGTTCCATTTATGTTACAACAGCATACTCACCATGTAAATGTCTTAACATATTCAAAATGTCATACTAACCATGAAGAACCACCTCATAATAAAGCTGTACATTAATATCTAAAAAAGTGCCTATACATAGTATAATCACAGATATGCAGGAAAGATGAGCATAACATTTAGATCCATATCATAATACCTCTCTGTAAATAAAGCTGAAACACTACCAAACATAATACAGCAAGATTTCAAAAATAATGAGCACTTCAGAAATATGAATTAAAACAAACCTGAAAAAATTATACTCCAATGATTTCTAAATCTCAACTCCTTCCAAAAGAACACATGCACCAAGCTCATTAAAAAATAATTTGAACTGTCAATGAAGAACATCTCAAAAAACATATCTAGTATAAGCAGATAGAACCACATGTGAAAAATTTAAGATAAAATCATGTTCTAAATATTTCAAACAATATTCTTTATTATTTTCATCACCACCCACAGAAATTACCAAAGCAAAAAAAGTAACTCACCTGAAAAAAAGAATATATACTCTCAAGTTATGGATTCAAATCGCAGGTTGTTCCTTTCAGGCACCAAACACTCTAAAAATGGAAATAATAAAATGTTATTAACTTATTACAAACTTATTTCCTACACAATATACAATCATTATAGCATTGAACAAGCATAACTAATAAGTTCCCCAAAATCCTCTACATTAAAACTAAATACAAAATGTCTCATTTATAAATGCATTGTGCCACAGATATGTCACTTTTGCCCATGTAAAAATTCATGCACCTACAACAGTAGGCTTTCATAACTAAAAGGCCAAGTCACAAAAAAAAAAGCCTTATTTAGGAAGACCTTGCACCGGCGGTGCGTCACTTTTACCATGGGAAAAGTGACGCACCGGTGGCGCAAGACCATCATAAATAAGGCCCCATGTCCATAGACCAAAATTACAGGACCAGCATTAGACACATGCAAGCAGTACACTTGCACAGAACCACAAAACCCCCATGGCCACCATATTAATATATATCCTTAATATTATAAACCTCTGAGAATGGATAAATATTTGCGTGGCAGCCCATACCAGAAATTTGGCATCCTGTAAATGTAAATGTAAATGTATTGGCATTTATATAGCGCACTACTTACCCGTAGGGTCCCAAGGCGCTTCGACCGCTGCGAAACCCTTCCTGGCTTCCCTGAGAGATGGTCCCTTAATGGGTAACTCCAGGGTGAGACCAGGCATCCCCGGCGGTCTGGTGGGGCCGTTAGTGAAGATGAGGCAAGCTAATGCCCAGAGTTGCCGAGTGTGATCGCTGATCAGAGTGGGCACCGAGGCGAGAGAATTATCGAGTCCGCTGACCCTGGTCCAGAAACCTGCCGCGCCGGGAATCGAACCCTGGTCCCGGGCCGTCCTCTGCTCTCGGGTCTGCCGCCTCTAACCAGTGAGCCACACTACTTCACTACTCCTCTGACTCTGATCCACTACGAAACACCCTGACCCCCCTCCCTCTTCACTAACCTCCGAACTTCATTCCACCCAGACCCCCTATTACAAACCCCCTACCTACCCTCCCTGCCCAAGGCCACCATGAGCCTCGAACCGCCCCTGGTAAAGTTATAAGACACAGCATTACTAAAACTCAAAGAATAGGCAACAGACTGATAAACTAAATAGTACATAAAGACACATATTTTAACATTATTGCATTGAAAAAGAAAAATTATTTTTTTTAAATCTATCATGCAACTGGCCTCTGGAACCGCTTTTAAGACTTCGACTTTAAACCTTTACATTTCATTTTTAAACCATACACTTTCAATTACATTATTTTTTTTTTTATAATTCCTATAATGTTACACACCTTTTCTAAAATACACCAGTCCCTGTTATTTATAAGGATTTATTTTCATTCTTCATCAGTGATAGTGATTTTCATTGCATGTTAAAAAAGTAACGTTTCAAGCGACAAAGCTAAAGCGGTAAAAATAACGCTCCGTTTGCTTTCCTTTAAGAATGTACATTATCTCCCCCACGCATACGATTCATGATACTTGCATTTGGCAGCGAATACCGACCTTGAATCGGAAGACATGAACAAGAGCTCCATTGTCACATTTAAAACCTAACGTAGCATCTGCTCACACACATATCTTTCACTTAGCTAATATTCACAGAGAACAGCATTCGTGTAAAAAAAAAAAATTGACCTTCATTTACAATTTCGTGAAATGACTCCCTTATTTTTTAACGCATCCTCCACTTCAAGACAGGCTATTTTTTTGATAACTACTAAGCAACATTTAAGTGACTAGAGTGCTTGAAAATTTATCAAGTCATTCTGCTCCTCTTCACTGCATAGCCGGCGACCTATTTCTGTGAAGTTCCTATACAACCGGCAGTGCTGCGCCGTTTCCTTTACCATCTTGGTAAATTCAAAATGGATGTCCCTCCTCTCTTCGCAAACGAGCCGGACCACTTAGAACTATTTCGACAGAGAATGCTTCTCTACTACGGCACCTTAGCACTCTCAACTTTGAATACTTCATATCGATTATCATTTCGATATTCGTATTTCACCTGTGTGCAGCCTGTATTTCATTGCCTGAGCTGTGATTTCACGTGGGCCCTGGACTTATGTCTCTGCACCTTGGTACCTCCTGAAGCGAATTACAATCACCTCATGAATCCGTTACTTGATCATGAACAGCTTTGTTACAACGGAGGATTTATGGCCTTTGCAGCGATACAAGGAGTTCTGGGTCATTGGAATATATTCGCAGCGGCGCAAGATTTCCTAACAGAGAGCTACATCGAAAACCCACCGAGCTGTCCTATGATGGTAAAAGAGAATCCGATAATAACAGATCATCAATGCTCCTTTCCTCTTCTCAATTGGATGGCTGACATGTTTTCAGATAATAACAGTGATTTCCTGTTAGAAGCAGTGGCTACCTATTTTGCGTACACAATGGACGAATAACTGTTTCCTAATAGAGAGCTACATCAAAAACCCACCGAGCTGTCCTATGATGGTAAAAGAGAATCCGATAATGACAGATCATCAATGCTCCTTTCCTATTCTCAATTGGATGGCTGACATGTTTTCAGATAATAACAGTGATTTCCTGTTAAAAGCACTTGCTACCTATTTTGCCTACAGAATGGACGGATAACTCTTTCCTAACAGACGTACATCGAAAACCCACCGAGCTATCCTCTCATGGTAAAACACGCTTCAATAATGACAGATCATAAACTTCCTTTCCTCTTCTCAATTCCATGGCTGACATGTTTTCAGATAACAGTGATTTCCTGTTAGAAGCAAAAGCTACCTACGTTGCCTACAGAATGCTTCCATAACTCTTATGCAAGCCATTAACGTTCTCATTTACTTTTGCCTCTCTATATTCTTCACGTTCTTTTCAATATTTTCTTATGAAGAATAGACCTATTGGCTTTAGTAACAGTGGACATTATGATTTCATCCTGGTTAAATTTTGCTGTTTTATGTGGACTAAATTTTTTTCTTCAGCTACTCGATTTACAACTTTATTTTTTTAAACTGTAATCTCAACAATTCTATTGCATATCTTATCTTATATTATTACAAACGTACTCGATGCAAAACTCGCTAATATATGCTACATGTGCCCTGATTAATGTGTAAATGGAAAACGAGTTTTTTATAACTGTAAACGCCATTTCGCCTCTCAAATGCTTATTTCCACCTCACACGCCTCTGCTCCTTTAATTTTCCATAAAAATATATATTTTTTTAAATACATAACAGAAAAATTTGTTCTTTCAATAATATTTACATTGTTTTTTGTGCTGTATTTCAAATGCAATACTGCAACCTTCAAAAGATATCTCAATACAGTAGTTCTCCTCAATAGTGATTTGCGAACGATCCAACAGATTACATACATGCACCTCTCGCCATTTTGTCGCTTTTGGCGCCTTTTTTCCCTTCACACAGTAACATAACACAAACTTGATAATGCTTCGCATTTAGACAGCTTATTCATAAACTGATGATGTATAACCACTAGCATTTTCATATATGGTTCCTAAACTGAAAGGCCACCAGTAGTTCTCCTCAATAGTGATTTGCGAACGATCCAACAGATTACATACATGCACCTCTCGCCATTTTGTCGCTTTTGGCGCCTTTTTTTCCCCTCACACAGTAACATAACACAAACTTGATAATGCTTCGCATGTAGACAGCTTATTTATAAACTGATGATGTATAACCACTAGCATTTTCATATATGGTTCCTAAACTGAAAGGCCACACACCTTCTTCCATTTATTAAAATATAATATACTTCCTTATAAGAGTGTACAATTAATTTTGCAAACTATATTCATTTTTCTTCTACTGTACCGTTTGTATTCCATGTACTAGTGACAATAGCAATTACTGTGTTTTTTGCAATTTCTGTACTCATATTCCATAATGATTTGCCTTCAAAACAGTGCATTTCTGAATAAACATTTCAAAAATTCACGTTCTCTCTTTTAATCCATAATCTCAACTGAAATGATTATATATTGAAAAACTATTCATGTGTTCCACGTAACCTCAGCTGTACTGCTCGGCACCTTATTTATGAAGACCTTGCGCCGCCGGTGCGTCATTTTTTAAAATAGAAAAAATTACGCACCGGTGGCGCAAGACCTTCATAAATAAAGCCCTGAATGTTTTCTTTTCTCGACCTCACTTACTCAACTAGAACCTGCAAGCCTATAACGGCCCGTGAACTCTTTCTTAGTAGGTCGCGCACCGTACAGACAGTTGTTCCTCTGTTAAAAAAAAATGTATTACTGTTACCAAGCACCGCTGCAGTTCCGCTTGACTCAGAGTTAATCACTGCTCCCACGCTTCTACAGGCCAGACGCTATGTCGTATTTCACTCCTTATCACGCTTTCATCTCCAAAATAACAAACAGTTCTCCGCCAGCCACCAGAGAACAAACTGCAGATGCAGAGGCACTAACTACTGAAATACGACACCCTCTACTCTGTAAAAGCAACCAAGCGGTAATTGTGAAAAAAAACATTCAGTAACGCTTTAAAAATAGCAATGCAATTATAAAATTATTTTTTTTTAAACGTTCCAACTACTTTGATAGGACTATCTGTGTATGCCTCCACAGCAAACTTCCTCAGCTCGGACTGAAGGCAGACACAAACACACACACACAATAACATAACACAGAGCAACGGAGACGTAAAACAAAAGAGACATCAAGATGCAGTCAAACAGCAGGACTGAGAGAAATATTTTTATACTCCGTTTGCTACCTCAATATACGAACACATTTACTGCATAAATCTGTGTACAACCTCATGGTCAAAACTTTTCATTTTATTTCACTCGACCACCCCCCTTTCTCACCCCACCAATGCAAACCGCGACCAGAAACCGCACTAGAATTTTGTCCTCTAACAGAAACTTTGTGAATACCTTAATCATTACCACTTTAGCCCCCTTCCCCCTCCCTCTCGCCCCACCCCCACCAGTGCAGGCCACGGCCACCAACCAGCCTGAAATTTTGTCGACTGACAAAAAGTTTACGAATTCATTAACCATTAGCATTTTTTGACGACGGTATCACATGTAATTTATCATTTTTCTCTCTATTTGCATTATCTGTCTCTCTGCTAATATTATTTTTTCACTTCATGAACTACTTTTCTCATTATATATAAAGGCTTCAAAATCTCACAAATAATTACTCTCTATATTAAACATATTTTATACTGCATATTTCACATTTGAATGAAAAAATTACTTTTAGAAATACAACACATTATGACAGCCAAAAAATAGTTTTCTTTCAGACTACTACGAAAATCAATCAATGTTTGTGACTGAACCATATTTTACGGTACATGACAAAACAAACTGTTACAGACTTACCTTTACCAATGCTTTGTACGATGTACAACAGTGACAGTCACAAAACAGATATTCGTTTGACGGAACTCTCTATTAAGCTTCTATCACTGCAACCAAAATTCAATGGCACAGATATCCAGTCAATACAGACTCATATAACTCTCTTCAGCCAATCATATTTCGTCCCGCAAAAGTTTAAAAATCAAATTTACATTTCAATTGGTTGTCCCTCACACTATTTTTAATGTCACATAAAAGTCACCCATCACCCACTGCCATCTCTGGCTGTTTCCATGGTAACACCTCATTCTGCACCTGGCTGAAGGCACAGGTCAAAAGTTCATATCTCAACGTTCTACTGCAAACTAAGGAGACTGTTTTCCCTCCAGAAACACCTGCCAATCCACAGCTCTGTTACATGTCATTTTTTCCACACCCAATAGTGCTTTTCGATTAACATAAACATTAACATGCAACGTACTCTTCAATCTCCAGTTATTACAATCAACCAATCATTGTTATGTTTTTTAACCACACCCAGCCTCATCCTTTTTCTTATCCTAACTTTCAGCTTCTAACTATCATTCCACTTCCAGAACCGATCGGAGGACGACTACATATCCCTTGAAAATGAAGGTCTGGCTAATAGGACACAGTTATATTCACTGGAGTGAAAAATACGCAGCAAGCAGACGAATTTGCAACCTTGGTTTAACAAATGTGCAGATAATGTGGATAGGCCAAAGAGGATTGAAATGTAACCAATTGATTCCATTGGTGAAAACTTTTATGCATCTCCCAGAACCAAACCTTATAATTGTGCACTGTGGTGGGAACGATCTAGGCACAATCACTGGGGTACGTCTGGAAATGCTTCTAAAAGACACCTTTCGACAATTGATGACACTTTTTCCTCGAACTGCCTTGGTATATTCCAATATATGCCAAAGACAAAAATGGAATTGGTCCTATCAACATTGTGCACAAATTGAGAAAGCAAGGAGACATGTAAATAAATCTGTTTCTGCTTTCCTCAGAGATTATAGCATGGGTTCTATTTACCACAACAACTTGCGTTACCACATGCAAGACGTCTATAGGAGAGACGGTGTTCATTTCACGAATGAGGGAAACAGAATCTTCCTCTGCAACATCAGGCTCTGCATCGGAACTTACTTATAAATGCAGAAAACACTCAATTAACACAAGGGCTCTTTTCAGAGCCACCTTATATCTAAGCACTCAAATTTCTGATTTATCTCCATTTTTACACTCTTGTAAATAGGTGTGCGCGACCGGGTGCGCGCACCCCGCAACTTTTTTGAAAAAAAAATATATATCTTTTCACGTTTAAGAGCCTTACTGCACACCCCGAGAAAACCTACGCAGCAAGACTATCTGTACCTTCTCCCCTTTCCATGTTTCAACGCTTTGAAATGAACAAAATATTTACTCGCAGTGACAAAATGGCGGTCAACGGTTCCTGATTTCCTTCCAATCGAACGTTAACAGACGTCACGCAACAAAAAAAAATTCCGCTCACGCGCAGCCGTTTGGGTGCGCGCACCCGTATGGCTGAGATACCCGCCACCCCCTCTCAACACAATCCCCAAGGATGGGAAACCGGAAACGGTTCTGAACTTTTGGAAGGCGGGAGGGAGTGACCCTCCCGGCCGTATTTATTAAAATATGAAACTAAATCAAAACATTAAAATAACAGTTTCATATTATGTACAATTTCATTTCCACATTACGATGTTTGGCTAACCGTAACAGATCTCTAATACAAAGGTTCTCCTAGCCGAACTAACATCCTACAAAAACATTTGACTTGAAATTGTACATCCTAACGTTAAGGGCCAACGGCAAGGTCGTAACCGGTGTCGGATCCCTAAACCAGAAATACCACCCTCACTTGTGAGGGGACCAACCGCACAGAGGCGTACCTCAAGTGCATCTACCAATTTCCCTTGGACTTGACGGGGGCCCCAATGAACTCGACGCCATTTAACGGTCGTCCGAGGACTCGTGTGAGGTGTCTAAAAGATAGCGTAAACCCCCTCCCGAACCCCACACAACTTACCCATCTGCCGTCGCAGATGTCCTGGCCCCGGGAAATTCCCCAGGAGGGCCCGTAGCCCCTCCTATCCAGGAAGGGGCCTTGACCACCTTTCCTTTCCTTCCGGCGGCCTATCCTTAGACGGGACCGCCTCCCAGTTGAGGGGCCAATGGCCACCTCCCCCGAGCGCTCCCATCCGTAATGGGTGACGCCCCCTCATAGGGATCTTCCAATTACTGCTCACCGATCATGACCTTACCGCCACAGGCCGGATAGTTGACCGGCTATCCGGACCCCCCACAACCACTCCTGCCTAAAGGTCATGTTATAAACTCTTTAACCAAGCTATTAGGTCTCCTATGAGTAACTCATTCCCCACCCGGGACAAATGAACACCATCCCCCAAATACATACTGTCCCCTTTGATACAACCATGCGAAACAGAATGCAGTGTACTTGAACGAAACAATCTACTCACTTTGTTATTTATTTTTCTTACTGAATGATTCAGAGCAGAAACCGAAATAGCCCCCCGCCACACTTTTCGTGGGATCATATGAGACCATGCAATTGTGCACCCTGGAACTCTTCTTGCCAACCAACTTACTGTGGAAAGCATTGCCTCAAGAAGAAGTCGTCTACCAGTGGCCACCAAATCGTTGCCCCCAAGATGGACTATGATTATAGACGGCGGTGACCTTGTCCGCCCTAACCAACCCTCGAAAAATGATTGAAACTGGTCAATACAGAGCCCGCCCTTTCCGTAGAAGGACACACTGTACCCGTATTCCCCAGCCATGTGAATCATGTCACCTGCTTTGAATACGTCCGCGGCACGCCTCACGTATGAGTGGCCCACGACCCACACCTCCTTTTTCACAGCCGGTGATGTCTGACCGCTGGTCCCCAGGTGTCGGGTCGACTGCACAGTCCGCCCCGCCTCGTAGGCTTGCGCAACTGAAAACCAAACAAAAACAAGAAGCGTGAGTACATCATTACAGCTTCACAACATGTGCAACCGCACATACCTTTTATAACAGTTCGAGGACCAACGCCCCACACGTTTTACCTCTTCTACGCTCAGACCCCTGGCTGTAGCCTCTGTAGCAGCCCCTATCCGAAAGGAATGGGTCCCAAACTCGCCGGGGTTCAAGCCTGCGGCCGAAATCGACATCGCAAGCACCCGCTGGAACTGAAACCTCGTCAGTGGGGTGGTATCAGCGTGTCTCAACAAGGTCCCCCCCCATGATGCCACCCTCAGCGCTAAATATTCCTCCACGCAGACAACAGGGCACATGGGAGACCCGGGAATCCTCTGTATGATTATGCAGTCCCCAATCGCACCCTGATCGGTTTTGGACCTGACAAACGAGACAGATCGTCTCCCCTTTGACCTGAATGTGCTCTCGGCACAGTCCCCCATCGTATCCTGCTTGTTCTTCGCCACTAGTTCGCTTACCCGCATAGCCCCATGGAATGCTAGCGCAAAAGCGGCCCGGAATAACACTGTTTCATACTGGGATGAACACGTTGCAGGGAGTACGGATAATAACAGGGCCAACTTATCCAGACCTATCGGGTGCCTCTCATCTGCTCTGCGACCCTCAAGGCGTTGCCACCCACGTAGCGCTTTTTGCACCACGAAAGACGCTGTCGGGTCCTGGATCCCATGAGCCCTTGCCATAAAGGAAATGGCGGCCCGATGCCTCTGGGCCGTAGCTACTGATTTGCCTGCCAGATGTAAAGACAGCAGAAATTTTACTACAAACTCTTCCTGGCCCCAAAGCTCCCCCCTAGCAGCCCCCAAAAAGGCCCAATAGGAACGGAACGCCCCTTCATATGCCTTCCTCGTCCTGGGTGCTAAACTCTCTCCCACGAGGTTTTGTAGTTCGGGGCACCGAGAGACCAGAGAGCTTCGGGAAAGGGTGCCGCCACCGGGTCCGCTGTGGGCAGAAAACCCCAGAAGGCCTGCATACGGAAACGAGAAAGCGCATCAGCCGCTTGGTTCATTACCCCTGGCACATGTCTTGCCTTAAATAGCACATTCAATTGCATACACAATAACACAATTTCTTTGAGCAGTCTCAGAATCCATTTGCATCGTGCTGCCTGACTATTGATACACTCAACGACGGTCATGTTATCAGACCAGAACACCACAGAGTGATCCCGGAACCCCTCGGGCCAAGTTTTCAGGGCCACCAGAATAGGGAAAAGTTCGAGAAAAGCAATGTTACTTGTCAGCCCGTCCTTGTGCCACCATGACGGCCATTTTTGGGCTGACCATTGTGTGCCAAATATGGCACCAAAACCAATACTCCCTGCTGAGTCTGTCCACAGCCCCAGCTCCTCGGAGGACACCGCCGGTTTGTTCCAGACAATTCGACCATTGAAATCCGCCAGAAATGCCAACCAAATGCGCATGTCCTGGCGAACCTCTGCCGAGAGCCTCGTGCGGTGATGACCCTCCTTCAGGCCGACCATGGCTTGAGCAATCGAGCGGGAAAAGGGGCGGGCCATCGGCATTACTCTCAGGGCAAAATTCAGCTGGCCCACCATTTGTTGCAATTGATGCAGTTTTACCTTAGTCTCATTAATACACGTTTCGAGGGATGCCCTGAATTTTAACACTTTTCCTCTCAGTAATCGAAAACAACCTTCCTCCGAGTCGAGCTCGATCCCCAGAAACTCGAGGCAAGTCGAGGGACCCACAGTCTTACCTGGCGCCAATGGCACACCAAAATGGTTCATTAAGACACAAAATTCATTTAAGGCCTGTCCACATTCTGGATCCCCGGCTGCCCCCAGGAACAGAAAGTCATCGAGATAATGCATAACATGTTGAAAACCCGTCTTCTTTGTGAAGACCCATTGCAGAAAACAACCGAACTTTTCAAAATAGGCACAAGATATAGAGCATCCCATTGGCATACATCTATCCATGTAATAGCGACCCTGAAACATGAAACCAAGGAGACGCTGATCGTCTGGGTGTACCGGGAGCAACCGGAACGCTGACTCGATGTCTGATTTTGCCATCAGCACCCCGGGCCCTAGGCGATTCAACATGGCGACGGCCTCATCGAAAGATGCGTACCGCACCGAACACACTTCCGGGTCTATCGCATCATTCACGGAAAGACCACGTGGGGCTGACAAGTTATGTATCAGCCGAAACTCACCCGGGTCCTTCTTGGGGACCACCCCTAAAGGGGAACAAACAAAGTTAGCAACCGGTGGCAAATCAAATGGGCCGGCGACACGACCTCGACTCACCTCTTTCCCAATCTTCACCTGTACCACCGCCGTATGCTGCAAGACCGACAGTTGATTCTTACAGTTTTCTACACCCTGAAAATCCCCCACTGGGATGCGGAAACCATATGAAAACCCGTTCCGCAACACCCCAGCGGAAGCATGATCCGGGTATTCGTTGAGCCAAGGAATCATTGCCATGGTATCAATCGGGGTAGGTAAAGGCGCCCCTTGGACTATATCAGACCTGTTTGGTGCCTCCCTTACCACCGTTCTCACCCGTTTTGGCTCTGCACATGGACTCAGGATGGGATGGCTGCCCACACCCCCCACACTCATGTCTGAATTTGCATGACCCCTGGGGCCTCGTACATTTCCCTCTGTTGAAATTCCAACAAATCCCCCTTTTACCTGTGTTGCCACTCGGCTTCGAGTGGTACTCGTTACCTGCACCCGTCCGAAAGGGCGTCCCCGAGTATTGGCGGGAAGATTCACCCCCGCTACTCCCTAACAATGGTACTTTCAACATTCCTGTACTCTCCATCTTCTGCCATGACACGGAGTCGTAACAATCCCAAGTCAAAATTGGGTCGTGCTCTTTAGCTTTTCTGAAAAGGTTGTCATAGCAAAACCACTGATTGCCCCCATACGCTACGGAATACTCCATGATACGTGATTGATAAATAGGCAACTCGGTCAGCAACTCGGGCCTGCGCTCGCCCATAATGGAGGTAAAAATGCCCCACGCTCTGCCCCAAGTACCAATGTTTTCGTCAACCTTAAAGGCGGCCATTTTTGCGCGCCAAACACTCGGATGCATGAGCTCCTTTTGGCTCTTAACATGCTCCATCTCGTAATGATCGGTAAGCAAGGAAAAAATGTTCACATACTTATTCGCCCAAATCTTTTCCTTAATTTCCATTGGAACATGCTGAGCCACCTTCTCCCTCCGCGAAGGTACAGACCCCTCCCCCGCGATCGGCAGTGGCCGCTTACCTGAACCAGACGCATTTTCCGCCGCCGGAACCGGCGGGGTAACAGGAGACGATGCCTTCGCAGCCTCCCTAGATTCCCGCAGCTGCCTCATCACTGCCCTGGCGTCGTCAGCCGTGGTGCCCTCGTTATCTTTTCCCAACCACGCTGCCAATTGTGCCGCTAACTCGGGCGGCATATCTTCCCCGCTCACGGGGGTGACCACCACGGGGATCGGATTCCCCTCTTTCGGCACCGGGGTTGGCTCCTCAAGTGGGCTATCGGGGACCGGGGTTTCCCCCCCGAGTGCCCCTCTTCTGGACCTCTTGCCTCTCCCACCCGGGACTGCTCCCGGCAAAGGCCGTTTCGGTCCTCCCTCCCCGTCCTTAGCCGCCATCTGCTTCTTCAAATCGGCTACCTCCTTCATGAGCATGCGGAGCATCTGATCGGTGCTGACCCGCTTTCCGACTTTCTTGGGCATTCTCAGACTGAATCTCTGTAAGACAAAAAGAAAGATTACAACGCTCAAAATTGGCTCTTCGTTCCGTCTCGAGCTCACGTGCAGCGGGGAGGTGCAGCTTCAGAGCACAGGAACAAGAAAATGCTTTCTTGGCTTGTCGCTCCTTTTATCCGTCTTCAGGGCGGGCGTAAACCCGCCCCCGCCTGCCTCCGAGGGCGTGGCCGGTCGCGTCAGTGTCTAGGACAACCCACTCCAGGGCGGGAAAAGGCGCGCCCCGGCTACGCCGCTTCGGGCATACCAGACGAGACTCGCCTCCCGCCCAAGATGGCTTCCCGGGGGGATCGAGGTACTCCACCATACGTTCGGGGGGACCGAATGGTCGCCCCTTTCCATTCGCGCTTATAGATATATAACTGACTTTAAGTTTAATTTTCTCAGCAACTACTGAACAGATTTACACCATTCCAAAAAAAGCGTAATCCGCGAACCGGACTCTACAGTTTTGCCAAATTTCTTATAAATCCATTCAGCCGTTCGACCTGTAGCCGAGTCTAAAGGTCCTATGGAAAATAACATGGAGAAAACACGTTTTGGGACCCCCCTTTTATCTCAGCCCCCACTTGACCAATCCCCCCCAAACTTTCAGGGAAGGAGCATAGCGGACCGAGCCATCTTCTTCGAGAAATTCGCTAAGATTCTTTAACCAGGGCCAAAGTTATTCCAAATAGAATGTTGAGGATTTCCTATGAAACTAGGTCCTAACTATAACTACCTACTGGCGACCGCCAGTAGGTAATATATATATATATATATATTACCTACTGGCGACCGCCAGTAGGTATATATAGTTAGGATTTTTTTCCTATGGGATTTTTGAAAATTGTATGTCGAATAACTTTGGCGTTTGGGGGGGTTTCGTCAAGGGGGGCTGAGAAAAAAGGGGGGTCCCAAAACGCGTTTTTAACATTGAGTTTTCCATAGGGCGGTTGGACTCACTTTTAGCTCGAACGGCTGAATGGATTTACACGAAACTTGGCAAAATTGTAGATATGGTTTGCCCGACGTGCCTTTGCTATGTCTCAATATATGTGCTCCAGAGGATTTTGAGAAATTAACGTTTTAAAAAACAGATATATCTGTGACAGCGCTCCAGTTAGCGCTCCGGTTCGCGTACCTGACGCGCAACGGAACTTCGCGAAGCTGATTGGCTCTCCGGTATCTGTCAACATTCTAAAGGGTATAAGGGGGCACGGGAGACGTATCCTGACCCCCTAGGTTTTATGAGGGTGGCTGAGGAGGCTCATATATGTTGATACATGTCTTCCAGCGGCTGCGCGTGAGCGGAATTTTTTTTTTGCTGCGTGACGTCTGTTAACGTTCGATTAGAAGGAAATCAGGAAGTATTGACCGCCATTTTGTCACTGCGAGTAAATATATTGTTCATTTCAAAGCGTTGGAACATGGAAAAGGGAGAAGGTAGAGATTGTCTTGCTGCGTAGTTTTTCTCAGGGTGTGCAGTAAGGCCCCGGTTATGCTTATACTCACGGTGGGGTCTTCGAACACTTTAGCAAATGATGATCCAAGCTGAGGCAAAGGAGGGTGTCAGTCGGGGGGGTGGAAATGAAAGTCTGCTGATACCCACTATCGGCGTCACCAGATTGGACTAGATCACGCACAATTGGACTATGTCTTTTTCTGGTTATACAGTAACATCTTTGTGCTCGTTGCCACATTACAAATATATAGCACTCCAACAAAGTAGTAGGATTATAACACTTTAATAACTTATAAATATATACAACGCTCCAACAAAGTAAACACGTTAAAAAAAAATAACATTTTAAACAACTATTTACATGGCAGCCTGCTGCAACATCCATCTCAAAGCATTCACCGTCCGCTTGACACTGTCCCTGCCCCTCTCTCCCCGGAGTAGCAACAATGGGCTGCTTTGGGCTGTCTTTTAGTCGGCTTTGGGCTATAAAAAGCCTACAAAATCCGTCTGCCTGTGAGGCGGCGTCAGTAGCGGACCGTTGTGCGAATAGGCCGAAGGCGGCACAAGGCGCCGAGATCCGGACGGCACCGAGGTGCTGTCCAGCAAGTTGCCGCACTGGTCTGGCCATCCTACAATGCTGCGCCGAAAGACGGCGTGGGGCGCCCGGGGGGGGGGAGGCGGCGCGAACGGGCCTCCCACGCCTCCCCAGGTGGAGGCTCCTCAGCTGCAGTGGGGCGCCCCTTGGCGTTTCACTCGCCATCCAGCTGAG
Source organism: Lissotriton vulgaris (assembly GCF_964263255.1). NCBI lineage: Eukaryota > Metazoa > Chordata > Amphibia > Caudata > Salamandridae > Lissotriton > Lissotriton vulgaris. The sequence goes on from NW_028246830.1 coordinate 144,425, forward strand.
TTGCGCCCGCTCTTGCGGCACAGTGCCTCACCCGCCATCCAGCTGAGTTGCGCCCGCTCATGCGGCACAGTGCCTTACCCGCCATCCAGCTGAGTTGCGCCCGCTCTTGCGGCTACAGCGTCTCGCCCACCATCCAGCTGAATTGCGCCCACTCTTGCGGTGCAGCGATAGGCGGCTGCCACAGGACTCTCAAAATGGCGGCCCGCTCTTCGGATTTGGGCCTGGTCCACTAAAATGGCCCTGGGACACCTTGGAACTCGGACGCTTGCCTGCTAGGGCATGGGCCCCATTCCTCAGCCTTGAAGATTCTACAAAAGTCACCGGGGCCCCCGACTCCCGCAGGCTTCCGGTGGGGAGCGGCTGCCATGATTGCTTGCGGAATGGCCACGACGGAGCCACGAGATGGTGGTGCTCTCATGCTGACGCCAGCTTCAGTCTGAAACATCCAGAAACACTGTAGACTACCAATTCGATCAGTTCCGGTGGAGCCCCAACGTGACCCGGTAGGGAAGAACTTGCCCTCCCCTCTTTTGACTGATGGTTCTTGTTGCCTATCTCTTCTGTTGTCATTTAACGGAACCTTTTTTGACTGCCGAAAGGGGTTCTGGTCCGACCGCTGGTTGGTGGAGACATTTTGACTATATCCTGGACCTGCCCGGCCTCTCCCAAAATGGCGCCGGTATAAATGGGACTCGCAACTCCTTGTTGTGTACTGGTTGCCCAGCCTTGATATCACGAGATACGTATGCAGTTTTGAAGCACATGGCGGGCGGGGACGAGTACTGATTGAACATTTGGACATCCCTATTGATATTAAGTTCTGATGTGTTATTGATTACTGTACTATTGAAAGTTCGAATTAACGTCACCCATGGTACTTGCCCGCAAATGTATATCTAGATAATTTTATTGTAGCTGGCCCTATCGTACTTTAATTATAAAATTTACGTCCACCGATTCCGCAACTGTTAGACACCTTTCTTGCAACCTAATGGCCCGCCCGTTACGTTCTTCTACAGTGTAAATGTCCCCTCATCATATACGATTCCAGTTTGCTCTGTGGCCGGCCCACGTGGATATAGGCCCGTATTTGTATACTGACATTTTCCACAATAAAGGTTTTTAAAACAAAACATGGTAGTAGTACCTAGATTGGTAAAGTTTTGAATAATAGCCACTGTTTTCGAATCAGTAAAAGGCATGTGAAATAAGGCAGCCCGATTACATGACGGTTAAAAGGTATAATACGCAGGAATGCTGTAAAGATAAATGGTCAAGGGCTGTTGTGTTTTCCACTCCTGCAACATAAAGAGATCGATAAGAATCCGATATTCAGGCCTATCAGCGACTAAGACAGCAGGCCGAGCCTCTTTTGCTCAACGGCTCCGTCATGGGACGAAGAAACGCCCTTTTTCTCGAAATAGGAATATTTTACTTGCAGGACAGTTGTAAATTTCCCGGGAAAATACATTAGCCTGGAACATTGTTAGTGATAAACTGTAAATGCATCTGGGTCCTTTGCTTTACAAGTCAGAGTGAGAAAAAAAAAGGTGGGGCTTTCATCAAATGTTCGAAAGCAATGAAAAGTGTTATTTTTAGGTCATATGACCAAGCCTTCCATCATTAGAAAAACAAAAGTAAAATGAACCAATGAAAAGTTTTATTAACAAGTCACATGACCTGTTATGCTTACGTTATGCGCTCCGCGATCCAGATCGCTTCCGGGGCGCTGCGCTTCGCGCCTCGGTTCGCGTTCCGGAGCGCTTCCGGGTGCGCTAACGCGGCGCGTCATAAGACGCATTACGCGGTAACGTGATACGTCGCGCTTACGCGACGCGTCACAATGTTGATTTCTAACGCGGTAGTTGCGCTAACGGAACATTTACCGGTTCGCGGACCGGATCGCGGAACAAAATGAAGCTAACGGGAAGCTGCCCGGTTCGCGGATCGGCAGCGAAACAAAAAAAATAATTTAAAAAAAAAAATAAAAAAATATATATATTACTAAAATATAAAATATATTTTTGAATTAGAATAAGAATACATTTTACAGCTTTTGATATTTTCTATTAAAAAACCTTGAAAATTCACTGAAAAAACCATAGGTTATAGACCATATATAGTTAGGGATTAGCATTTACAAAACCTTATTTTACTCTCACAAAACCATTGAAATTCGCATATATAGTTAGTTGCACTAACTATATATCGCGCACCCGCAATCCACTGCTGATCATTCCCCGTCGTCTGAGTGGGAGTCCCACGGTACATAAAAAAGCAATAGTATGCCAAAAATATATAGCAAGTACCAGTTATACTAAACCAGGAAGTAAAGTAGCCCCAGCTACAGTAGAAAAAACTTCCACATTAGTGACCATCCCTGTCATTTTGTATAGCCCAAACTGCAGCCAATCAGGCGACAGCACCCACCAGAAGGTTCTCCCCAGAGGCTCAGGCTGTCAGATTTTTTACCGCACGTCGTGTGAAGGGAGTCTCCCTGAGCTCTGCTCAGTTTCTTCATTTACTTCATTTATATTAAATTTTTTTCTTCATATTTCAGTTTTGTGATGTCTTCTTACATGACGTCTATTTGTTGACCCTGTGTCACTTGTGGAAAGCTGAGACCGTTTCCGGTTATCTTCACGAATATATGGATCATTTTCTCTGCCTGTCGCTGACATGGTAGGTTGAGAAGGGGATGTTCTTGTGATTTGGCTCTACCCCCCTTCTGATGTGGGAGGATTTTCTTTATTTATATGGCACCTTAATGTTGCAGTGATGTTGTTGGCTTTACTTCACCAACTGAGGTCGCTTTAAAAGTAAAGGGTCTTTGACCTACTCGGAGTCTGCCTCCCACATCTACGCCCACGAGATTTACTCTCAGGCGTTTAGACTCGTTCTGCGCACTTTTCTTCTGAGAACGTGCCAGCTTGTTGACAAGATGCTCTTGTATTTTGCGACGACAATCTGCCGATCCTGTTGACAGTGCCCTCTTATGCACTGGTTGTAAGTCGCAGGGAGCTGCGCAACCGTCAAAGAGCTTCATCTACAAACAGCCTCATCTTCGAGTGCATTTTTGCCTAGTCGATGGTGTGCCTCGTCGACTATGAGTTTTTGCCTCGTCGACGCTAAGCCTCGTCGACGGTGCGGGGTGCATCGTTGACGGAAAGCATCGACGACGAGGGAGCTTCGTCGACGACGGGCCTCGTCGACGACGAGGGAGCTCCGTCGACGACGAGCCTCGTCGACGGTGAAGTGCAATCGTCGACGGTGAGGAGCCTCGTCGACGACGAGGGAGTTCTGTCGACGACGAGCCTCGTCGACGGTGAAGTGCAATCGTCGACGGTGAGGAGCCTCGTCGACGGTGAGGAGCCTCGTTGACGGTGAGGTGCCCCGTCAACGGTGAAGAGCCTCGTCGACGTTTGAGGACCCCTTCAGCTGACATAGTCACTGAGAGCTTTGGCGACGGTTGGCTCAATACCAGTGGGCCACTGACAGTGGCCCTTTTGACAGGTGGTTCATCGGCAGTTGGCCATTGGCAGTGGGCCCAGCATCTCTTGACTACCAACAGTAAACCTATAAACAATGCAATTGGGGCCATTGACAGTGGGCACATCGACAGTTGGCCGCAAGCTTTAGGTCTGTAAACAGTTGGCCATTGACGACAGTTCAGCTTAGTTAATAGCAGACTCGTCAACGACATTCTAAGTCGACAAAATGCTCTGTTCATCAATCATCCTCAGTGATGGTGAGTTTTATTATTGAACGTTGCCCAAGTTAAGGACCAGTTTCGTTGACGACAAGAAGTACGTCTACGGAGGGTTTGTAAACTGACAGCATCAGCAGTAACCTCCATAGTAGTTTAAGGCTGCAACACTTTTCCTATGTGGACACTGAGGGTCATGTTTTTTGGTTGACCTCTTTGATGCTGGACCCAGTTCATGGTTAGGTTCGTCGAAGCTTGATCCAGTTGGGTTTATGTACAGTGTTCCTGTAGCCTACTTATTAGTCGTAGCATCCTTTCAGCAAGATCCTCCGGATGGAGTGATGTAGTTTTACTCGACGCCATATTTTCTTGGAATGGCTTAAGTCTTAGCCAGACTCTTAGCCTAGGTTTCCTGGGATGCCATGTCCTGTCCTTTGGCGAGATCTTGCATGACTCTTTATTATTCTATCCTCCGGCGGATGTTCGCGGATTACCCTCCTCATGTAAGGAAGGTGACGCGCTGTCGCCAAGCCTTTGTCACCAGGTTAGAGGCGGAAGGTTTTTTCTCTTTAAATTTTAAATTGGCAGAGAATTTGAGCTCGGCTTAACCCTAGATTGGCGCTGGTGGCTCTCTTGAGCCTCAAGCACATATTTCCAACGCCAGACATTTCAACGCGCTTGTCTTGTCTTTCAACTTCAATCAGACCCATTTTTTTGCACGGGCGACCAAGAGACATCCTCGCAGCTTGCTTCTTCTTTGACGTCTACTTTCTCATGACAGAGAAGGTCAATGCTTCGTATTGTTTGGGAGGAGAAGTTGTCTACAAGAGCTGCACCCACAGTTCAGGAGGCAATCTTTTAGCTATCTTAACAAGATCAATTTTTGACATAGGGTCACAGAATGTGCGTATCCATGAAAACCCCTATACGGAAGCTTCTAGAATTTTTAACAAAAAGGATGGAAGGGGATCATCATCAACAAAACGCTGTGCAGTGCACATTGCATCTCCAAGTTTTGCAACATTGTGTTGCGGAGTTAAGGTTGGAAGAACCCTTAGTTCTTCGCCCACAAGTTCACACTTAGATAATGGACGTACATTTTGATAAATGTTCCTTCTAGGCCATCACATTGGCCAGACAATACCGAGCCTTCGGTTCTCTACAGTACGGGGATCAACCCGTTCGTGGTGCCCGAGGACAGTTTTCACATTTTATTCAAAGAAGTTCCACCCAGTATCAGGTATACAACTGTACTATTCGACTCTAATTCGTATACAGGAAATCGTTTTTTCCAGGAGACTACGACTTACTTTAGAGCCCATCCTTAGTCCATTCCAAGTGGAATATCTCTGGGATTTAATTTGGTCACTGATGCCATTTGTCTGTTGGGAATTCTAATTGTGATGTCATGAGGACATGCTTTTGAATTTGGCAATTTCTTTTCTACTACGCCTTCATGGTGACCGCTTTCACCTCATCTGCGCGAGTCATTCACAAATTTACTTATGGATACATCAGGGACCGTCGGAGTGGTTCTGAATCAAATACGGAGTTAGGTTTTTTCCTCTCAGTTCCTCAATAACTAGCTGGTCAGAAATGTAGCGCCGGATCTTTCGACATCTCTGCGCAAAATTTTTCAAATGTTGTACCTCAAGAAGGTTTTTCAAATATTACTGCCAGAGGACTTGACTAGTGCACTCGACCTCCAGAGTGTCAAGATTCAGGTGCCAATCCTTTCACAGCACGGGACGTGGCTCCTCTTCAATCTAAGTTTTAATCATTTTCTATCACAGGCCTATCTTTTGGGACTCTCGGTCCACTCCACGTGATTCTTATCTAGATCCTGGCAGCCTATCTGTGTCTGCAATACATGCGCATTCATCATTTCTGAGACAAGTTTATTTAAGAAGGATCACTGTTTCAATGCCTGGTTTTTATCAATATACCATGTCCAGTCCCAATTATTCCTAGTTCTGACACAGAATTTTCTAGAAACAGCAATCCATGCAAATCCAGCAACGGTATGTTGTCTCTTACGAATGAGAAGCCTGCAGCTCTTACAGGATGTCTCTTTAACGTACATTACAGTCTATTTCATTAGATTCTCGAAATTTCAACTGGCCATGACCTCCACCTGCATCCTGTTGGTTTCCTTCTGCACAGGATAAAGCTGCTAAAGCTACTGCATACCAGTGGTTTCAGGTCGCTGATTCATTTGAAGATCTCATTACAATCACTCCTCGATGCGAGAGGTCTTTTCTTGGGTGAATCCAAGACAGAAGTTTGTACACAAGGTGTGTTTTTTCCTTCAAAAAGTTCAAATTGCACAATTACCATAGACGCATCCCTCGGGAATTGGGGAGCACTCTTTTAGGGGCTGAAGGTCTACGAGAAATGGAGCCCTCAAATAAGGGGCTTGGTACATCATTCTGCTGAGCGAAGGGTCATCTTCTTTGCCATCCAATTTTGTTGCGCAATAATTTCAAGGAGACAACTGTATTGTGGCGCATAGACAATACAACTGGTATGCACTATGTCACTAAACACAAAGGGCTAGATCAGTTCTGTTGCCTCAGGAAGCCTGTGATCTATGGGCATGAGCGATACAACGCACACTCAACTTTCTGACGATTGCATATTCCTGGTACAAGAAACAGTCTAGCAGGCACTCTCAGCAAGACGGCAATTTCCACTCTCGATTGGGTTTTTCTTCGATGGAAGGTGGAGGCATCCCCACAAAGATTTACAGGGAAATGTGTTTGTCGTCCAACTGATCTCAATCTACTTCCGTTTTCCACCGATACCTTTGGGTCTCAAAGTTCTGCGGAAGAACAAGATAGTGGTGTCAAGGGTTCCTCTTTACCCCTGAGGGCTTCGTCAAAACTGGTTTACTGAGTTTCTCTTTTTTCCATTCGGAGTGCGAACCAATTCAGTCGTGTCCACCTCCGGATCTGTTTTTCCTTCAGAGCGGCCAGGTTTATCACCAGGAACCGCCATCTTTGAGGTCAGGGGCCTGCCACTGAGTACCTTTGGTTCGCCCATCTAAAGATCCCTGCGGTTTGCAAGTAGGTGTTCGCCATAACAGGGACACGGTCTCAAACGGAAATGTTTTTGCGGTGTCTGATATTGTTCGGCTGGACTTCATCCTTTTACTCCTTAAACAGAAACATTTAGCTGGCAAGTTCAGGATTGCCTCATGCAACTCTGATAGTTTTTTATTGGCAGCAGTTCCAGATGCCGATGAGATAGGAACACATCTTTTTATTCTTCAAGATATATAAATCAATCCTTCTAAGGAATTTTCAGAATGTTTTTTCCTACGCCAATTAGTCCATTGCCATCGAGACATCTCAATGTGGTACTAGCGCAGTTTTCATGTGCTATCCTTTGATCCTATCCTCAGTGATGCTCTAAAATGACTTACTTGAAAGGTGTCATTTTCTTTTTCTTGGTTTTGACATTCCTCTATTAGTCAGTTAGGTTCAGGTTTTATCGGTTCTTCAGCCCTTTCATACAGTTCACTATGACTCTGTGGTGGTTCGCATTGCTCCGGAATTCATACTTTCAGTGCCTCCGAAATTTCTTTCGGAACGAGCCTGTTAATTTAAAGGCATCTTTTCCTCCACCACTGTCAACAAAGGGGTTTTGCATACACTTGATATTAGGAGAAGTTTCAAATGTTCTATTTACATGGGATAGTTCGATTTCGCAGATCCGATCAATTAGTTATTAACTAGGGTACGATTAGTTAAAACCCAACAGGATCTTGGCGAACAGTTGCATTATGGATCTCTGCTTCGATCGTTTTTTTTTTTTTTTTTTTTTTTTTGCCATGCACAAGGTAAACAGCTTTGCTAACAGCCCCTAGAGCGCACTCTGCCAGAGCACTGTCTTCCTCAACTGCTTTGTTTGCTGGAGTTCTTCTCCAGCACATCGGCAGAGCGACAACCTAGGTTAGCAGGCATGCTTTCACCAATCACTACTGTTGATTACAGCCAGTGAGACCGATGTTTACATGTGTCAAGCAGTTCTATGTAATCTTTTCAACTAAGGTGAGCCTCTGTTCCCACCTCCTTTTTTCCTGCAGTCAGACGCTTAGGATACCGTTTTTAGTGTGAACATTCTTCACTAGATGCATTTTATCATGCTTCGGGCTGTGTTAATGCATTTTATATATTTCATGAAAATGTGCACAGTTTTACAAGCTGGGTTACTATGGCGTCTGACTAGCAAGGATAATTACTGCTATCTACTCTGATTCAGGCATGTGAATCTATGAAAGACACCCCTAATACTGGAGAAGAACAATAGTTACTTACCTGTAAACAGGTGGTTCTCCAGTATTGGTGTATTTCATAGATTCACATGCACCCGCCCACCTCCCCTTCAGAGGCTCTTAGGATACATTGGTTTATTATCACTCCGTGTGAGAAAATCTGACAGCCTGAGCCTCTGGGGAGAACCTTCTGGTGGGTGCTGTCGCCTGATTGGCTGCAGTTTGGGCTTTACAAAATGACAGGGATGGTCACTAATGTGGAAGTTTTTTCTACTGTAGCTGGGGCTACTTTACTTCCTGGTTTAGTATAACTGGTACTTGCTATATATTTTTGGCATACTATTGCTTTTTTATGCACCGTGGGACTCCCACTCAGACGACGGGGAATGATTCAGGCATGTGAATCTATGAAAGACACCAATACTGGAGAACCACCTGTTTACAGGTAAGTAACTATTGTTCATTCTTTGCATGACTGACTAGGTGTGTGAGTAAATCCATGGATGAGTGACAGTCTGTGAGTGTCTGTTTACACTGAGTGTATCTAAGGTTATATTAGAGTCTGAAGAGGTTCATCGTATTATCACATGAATGATGTCATCAGTGATGTCATCAGTGATGTCATCAGTGATGTCACTGACCATGTCATGAATGATGTAATATGTGACATGATCAGCAGTGGATTGCAGGTGCGCGATATATAGTTAGTGCAACTAACTATATATGCAAATTTCAATGGTTTTTTGCGAGTAAAATAAGGTTTTGTAAATGCTAATCCCTAACTATATGTGGCCTATAACCTATGGTTTTTTCTGTGAATACATATATATATATATATATATCGCTCAAATTCTTTGTTTTACTGAAAGAATTACCACACTTACGGGGGCGCTCGTGAACTTTTATTTCAAGGAGCCTCTAAACAAACTCGTTTCGGCACGGAGCCTTCTTCAGTGTTCATGACACATCGAAGGCGGCATGTTAATAAAGCATTGTTCTCGTACATAGAAGTAAAGAAGGGACAATCACCCCATAGCTAGCATGGGTGCCATATTGAAGTTATTCATTGCCTCCCTGCAACCAGGACTGGTTGGTGAATTTGAACTGGTCGTGAAATGGGACAGCCATTCTTCTCCCTTCCACTCTCTGGTATGTTTGTTCATCACTCGAATCATTCTCTGTGACCTCGGACTCCAAGGTTTCCACGCGTGGCATTGTCGTCTGTTTCATTCTCTGATGTAGTTCTTTTCTAGGGGCATCAAATTTAATGGCAAACGTTAGGACCCGTCCTTGCAAGTAGTCATTTTCATCACAGTTAAACTTTTCTTGTTTCCTTGCTTTGATCTTCTGTTCATATTTTAATAATCTTGTTTTCATTTGCCCCTTAAGTTCTGCTACTCTGCTTGTGTCATCCTATTTGGTCAGATCCTCTTCCAAATCCTTGATTTCCGCCAATGCTTTCTCCCAGTCATTCCAGGCATATTTGACTAGGATTTTCAAAGTCCCCTTACAATACTGAGCCGTATGCTCCGCCTAGTCCGTGAGGAGCTGTGGGCCAGGATTTTCATAAGAAGGGACCGTATACTCTCTTAGTCCCCTTGGGTCTCGATTTTCGTCTTTATAGCTCTGTAAGCTGGTGGCCTCCCACCACTTACGAATTTCACGCTCGTAGAGTCTTTCTATCTTAGTCAGAAGTTCATTAGGTTTGTTGCCCTCTAGAGAGGAGGACTTCGAGGCGGCTGCCACGGAGTGCATTGCCAGATTTAGTGTGAGAGACTATGATCTATGTGCCCTAGATAAGACCCTGTGTAAAGTCAGAAAGATCCCTAGGGATAAACTCCTTATGGACAAACCAAAAGAAAATGACATCAATAATAAGACCAAATTTCATATGATCACTCCTTACTCTTCAGAAGCTAATCATCTGAGAAAAATGCTCAAAAAGAATTGGCATATACTTAAAACAGATAGTGTCATTAGAGATGACATACCAGCACATCCACTGGTAACATTTAAGAAGGCTAGGTCCTTCCAGGACATGCTGGTGAAGTCATCTGGAGAAAGTCACACCCAAAGTAAGTACTTTAAAAGAGATGAAGGGATTTTTCCCTTGCAGCAGGTGCAAGGCGTGTGCCGGCAGCAAGAGGGTCCTCACGTACAATTTACCAGACACAGGGAAATCAAAAAAAATCTCCAAGTTTATCACATGTAGTACATCGTACGCGGTATACTGCCTAGAGTGCCCATGTGGGCTACGCTATATAGGCAGTACTATTCAACAGCTAAAAATCAGAGTTCTGGAACACCTCAGAGCAATAGATAAAGTTAACGCTGCCTACCCGGTGGCACGCCACTTCGCTGAATTCCAGCAAAGTGACAGCATTAAACTGCAATATTTTGGTTTGGATTATATTCCAATTAATGCTAGAGGTGGTGATAGGCAACTCAAGTTACGCCGCTTAGAATCACGGTATATCATAGACTTACTCACTAAATTTCCAAAGGGTTTGAATAGTGGAGAGGAGCTGATTGTACACTTGGGAAAATAGATTGGCAGTCTCATGCTTCAGATGAGTTCATTGTCTTATATTGAAAGAAACATGAATTTAATGATCATTATTGGATAAAGGTGATTGGATGTGCACATGTATTTGTAAATGTATGAATTTAAGACCCCGCAAATATTACATGAAGGAAGTGTTATAAGGAAGGGACATTAGCTGATCCACGGCGAGATTTTGTTTTGTTTTACCCTTTTCATTGCATGGAGCCTATGCCGATAAACGGCTGCATTATCGGCTTTTACTCATTTCAGGTTGGCTTGTCTGGTATTTTACCAATTCAAAGCTGTAATACTGTGCCTGCCTGGAGTGGTAAATGGCTTTTGTCATTTTACAGCTCACAAGGACAGCACTGTGCTAGTCCTGTGCTTAAAGACTTCGCTGTAGAAATAGCTAAAGACTTTGTCCTTTTCTATCTCGGCTTGGATGGCACTGTGCTAATCCTATTCTTAAAGACTTTGATAGAAAAACAGACATTTGAGGTGAGCAGATCTAGAGTGTCGCTGATGTTGAGAGTGCTCTATACAGGAGCTGCTTTTCACCTAAACTTGAGAACTACTGAGAGTTCTCTGCTTCTATTTTGCGTAATTTATTCGTCACTCTATGCCTGAAAGGATATTTTCCAATAGGTAGTTATAGTTAGGAACTAGTTACCATAGGAAAATGGCAACAATCTATTCCCAATAACTTCAGCGCCGATTGCCGAATCTTCAGGAAATACTCAAAACAAATTCTTTGTTGATATCAACTCCTATGTTGAAAATCTGGGGGTGATTCGTTAAGATAGTGCTGAGAAAAAAGGGGGGTCCCAAAACGTGTTTTCTCCATGTTAATTTACATAGGAAACTTTAGACAAGGCTACAGGTCGAACTGGTGAATGGGATTACCCAAAATTTGGCAGGGAGAAGGCTCTTGGTCTAGAAAGCACGCCCTTGTTTATTTGGTATAAATTCGTTCAGTAATTTTTGAGAAATATCGAAATTTACAGATATCGATATTTGGGAACTCTGCCATCTGATTGGCAGAGGCGTTACGAGCACGAGCTTGCTGCTGATTGGCTGCGAGCGGTTGCAACTAGGAAGTGTTGGCCACCATTTTGTGATTCCGTTGAAGCGAGTAAGGGGGAAAAAGGGGGGGAAAGTGGAAAATAGGAGGTTAGGAGCACTGTAACCTCTTTGGGGTGTTTAGGGTGTGCTATAGAGGGGTGCGAAGAGAAGTATTGACTCCTACCGGTGTGTAAGTGGTAGGCTACGGAAATTAAGTGAGGTATTGCGTAGAGTCTGATGCGGGTAAGGTGAGCTGGTGCGGGATACGGGGATTAAAGCGTGAGTCCAAATTTTGTGTCTTATTCTGTGGAGTCATGTGCCGTGGTCGCTGCACTACAGTTGTGGAAGTAGTGTCAGCATTTGTTTATAACTACTAAGACGAACTACTTACTGTACTGGTATGAAACCCCTTGGGTACGGAATATATGTGAGTGTTGGACCTGGGGTCTCCAGATCACATAGGGTAGCCTGGCCCAGTGTAAGACAGTCAATTCCTAGAGGTAAAAGTGTAAAGCTTGCGTCACACCCTTCAGTAACTCAGCATCCTTCCATTCAAAAACGACACTACACCAAATCTCTAGGAAAATACGTTCTGGTTTATAAAAATAATTTGCTTTGCTTTTGCTTTATCTCATTTGTCAATTTGGTTACAGGTTACATCAAGTAATACTGTTTCACCTTCTTTGTACAACTAAAACTCCATTTTACATAGTGATAGAGGTGTTCAGTCACTTCACAGTCTATATTAAGCAGGGACAAGAAAAAGGGCTCCCAAATGAAGTAACCAGGTTGCACGTTATGCACAATGAATCTTGGACTCGTTAGGCAGAACAATTGTTCAGATTTAGCTTAGTTGACACCCGAGGTAATCAGATCTTGGGACATCACAGAACAGAGTCTGTCAACTACAAAGGCTCAAGCATGCTTTGGTAACTTCCTAGAGGAGAGAATAATATATATTTTACCTGCTTCACCAAAGATCAACAGTTATTTGCCAAAATGACCTTATAGAAGGCTTCCTCCTCCACCCCTGTAACAGAAGGGTTAAGCCTCAACACAGTCATTAACAGCCTTCACATAAGCTTAGGGGCTCTTCCCCCGTGTAAGAGTCTTCAGGGCTTCCTGGTTTAACTACTCACTCCTCCAGTTAAGAAGAAAGGGAGGAACTACCCTTCGGGACCTCCTGTTGGTGGATCCCAGCTCTCTTTCTACCCCCAGCTCACTCCTTACTTCAGATGTTGGGCCGCTGTGGCCAATGTCTCGGACCGCAGTGGAGAACCAGAAGTACCTGCAGACCCCTGTCTGCTCTCAGCCAGGCCTCACCCACAGGTCCAGCCACTCTGTCTCAGAGCTGGCGCTGTGGGAAGGCTATGCGGACTAAGGAGAATCGGCGGCCGCGCCACACTCGTTTTCTCACCACGCGCTGACTCCCCCTCCCTCTGCGAGAAGCGGCACTTCTGGGCAAGCGCCGAGGATCAGTGGCTCCAAGCGCTGGGGACTAGTGGTTTCAAGACTGAGTCTGTTCAGTCACGACAGGCCTCCCAACGCCGCTCCGCCCCTCTCCAGGACTAGCGTTCGCTCCGTCGAGCCTGCGCAGTTCTGAAATCGCACGTTACCTCACACTGGCGCCTTCTCTTCCCAGTGCCTTACGCTCCCCTCGCCAGGCCCAGGCAGTATTGCGGCTGCTCCTACTTCACGGCCACACTACCCGCTGTGGGAAGGCTACGCGGACTAAGGAGAATCGGCGGCCGCGCCACACTCGTTTTCTCACCACGCGCTGCCTCCGCCTACCTCTGCGAGAAGCGGCACTTCTGGGCAAGCGCCGAGGATCAGTGGCTCCAAGCACCGGGGACTAGTGGCTTCAAGACTGAGTCTGTTCAGTCACGACAGGCCTCCCAACGCCGCTCCGCCCCTCTCCAGGACTAGCGTTCGCTCCGTTGAGCCTGCGCAGTTCTGAAATGGCACGTTACCTCACACCGGCGCCTTCTCTTCCCAGTGCCTTACGCTCCCCTCGCCAGGCCCAGGCAGTATTGCGGCTGCTCCTACTTCACGGCCACACTACCCACTGGTATCGCCCCAGTCTCCAGGTCCAAGCCTCCACTCCCCTGTGTGCAGCTATACTCGACTTGGCAGTCTTTTTCTCAGGTGAGAGAGGGGGGGGTTGATAGTATGCCATGTGGAGCAGGTAGGGCCTCAGTTCAAAGGAGAGTACAGAGGGGGAAGGGGAAAAGAACTTGGCTACTCAGCTTCAGTCCTTCCTTCTTTCGGGAAAAACGCTCTCAGAGTCTCTAATAAGGCTCTCCCACTGGACAATAGGCAGATCTACCGTTCGGTTCAGTCTCCCACAACCACTCCCATTTCCTTCTCCAGGCTTTGGTTGGGTCAGGTGTCCAGGGTCATCAGGAACACAACGTGGCAGGGTCAGGTCAGTAGTTACATGGTAGGAGGGTGGTGAAACAGTAAGGAGGCAACCCTAGAGTGGGAGGTCAACCCTCTGAATATCCTACCCCCGCCTTATGCCACAGCCTGCACTCCAGCTGATTCTCTCTCTGTATGACAAAATGGCTGCCCAGCATTCCGCCTTATATAGGCTCCCCTCCAAAGGTCCAGCAGGGTCCAGAAGGTTCTGGAATGTCCCTATTCTAACCTATGGGTCTTTCTCCTGAGATGTCCGTTATGGCAGTTACTGTCCACCATTTTAGGCATCTAGGCTTTACCTCAGAAAAGGGGGGATTTGTGGGTCTGAGAGGAACCATGGAGTCAAGGAGCACCTAACCCCCTGGTCAACACCTGAAAAATTCCCAGTGGACATAAAAAAATGAAGGTTATGAGGGGCAAAAAGGGGACAAAATAATGACAGGAGGGACCACCCAAAGGGCTGACAGGTCTAACAGTGAGGTATTGTCTAGAGTGTCATGCCGCTAAGCTGAGCTGCCGGAGTCTGGGATTAAAGCTTGAGCCCAAACTGTGTGTCATATGCTGTGAAGTCATGTGCTCTGGCCGCTGTGCCACATCTGTGCAAGAAGTGTCAGCATGTAGTTATAGCTACTTGGATGAACTTGATGGTGTGGCCGCTGCGCCACAGCTGTATGGAAAAGGAATGTTGGCGAGGGCGTGGGAGTTGGCATTATGTGGCCCTAAAATAGCGGGCCTAAGTTGTAAGTTATAGGGTGGCTCTAAAAAGAGCCCTTGTGTTCATTAGTTGGAGCTACATATAAGTGCGGATGCACAGAGTTATTCAGGAAAACTCAGTTTCCCTGATCTGTGAAGTGTACTCTATCACTTCTGTTAATATCTGCCATATCAAAACGTATGTTGTAGATGGAGCCCATTTTGTGGTGTCTGAGGTATGCAGATACAGCTTTGTTGACTTTTTTCCGAGATTTTTCAATCGGAGGACAAAATTGTTTGGACCATTTCCACTTCTGTCTTTGGCATATATTGGAATATGCAAAGACCGTTTGAGGCAAAAGTAACATCAATTGTCCAAAGGGGTCCTTCATAAGCATTTCCAAACCTGCCCAAGTCAATGTCCCTAGGTTGTTTCCACCACAGTGCACAATCATGAGGTTAGGGTGTTGGGGCTGCAAACAGGTTTTAATCAAAGGCAACAATTGGTGCCACCAATCCTCTGTCCAAACCACTTAATGTCCACATTTTGTAAACCTAGGTTAAGTCAATACGTCTCTGTTCTGCATACCTCTTGCACCAGAAAACATAGCTATGTCCTACGATCCACTCTAGCATTTTGAAGGTCTGGCTGGAAGGTATGGAAAGATGTCTAGAGCTCATGCAGTTCCTTCGTAGAATTAGAGATATGTTTAAAGATGGGGAACTAGTTTCTTTTCACATACAAAACAGTACCTGATTGGGAGATGAAAAGCATTGTTTTTTAAAAGTAAGGTGCACATTTGTTTTGTGGAAAAGTATCTTTGTGATTGGTTAAGAAAAAGCAGTTTGCACGTGGAGTACAATTATAGGATAAAGTGCTCAACTCAACCACAACTGCTGCTTGCACTTGGAAGGCACTGTTCGAACTTAAAACAATCATGAACTTTTAACCTGCACGTGCCGTTAAATGTTTGAGAAAATGTTGCAAAAAAATATCGCTAGTTTTAAAGAAAATGGATGAACTTTTAACCTCCACGTGTTGTAGAATGTTCTAGTGTGTTGATAGAATATGTTGCATTTCTGACTTCGATGTGTACTTGAATATTAAAAAAACAGTTTATATGGAAAAGTAGAAAGACTGTAATAGAGAGAAGTTTTGAAAGAAGTCAAGGAACTATTGTCATTTGTTCTTGATTACCTACTGGCGGTCGACAGTAGATAGTTATCACTGTTACCGGTCTGAAAGTGCAGTGTTACTCAGAGTGGCATGGTGCTGATATGATATGGTGCTGCGAACGCCGTGAGGGGAACGGCTTACCTCTCTTCTTCTTGCTGCTGCCGCCAGACGCCATGAGGGAAACGTCAGGGCGCATTCGGTTCACGACGTGAGGGGAACGGCTTCATCCAACTCACCACGCAGAGAGGGGGCATACTACAACTCCCAGCAGCCCTCCAAGCCAGTCCATAAGCTGTGACGCGGACTTGGCCGCGCCATTTAAAACAGAGCTGCACCCCTGCAGCGCGGGACGTGCACGGGTGGCAAAGCCCGGGCTAAGGGTGGGCCCGTCCTTGCCCATCAGTGGCCGGAAGAGGCTGCGCTGGGCCACCCCACCAACGTTTGTTTCATCGTGTTGGCCAGAGCATGGAACTGGTGATCCAGTTGTGATCAAGACCGCCCACAGGTACTATTGTTGCTATCTTTGCGGTGACTGTTCTACTTGTAAACTTTAATCCCCCACAGAATACTATAAAGTTTGGTCCTGTTTCATTACTGCGCTTTTTAGCTAATAAGTGTTATGTTATAGCAAGCTGAGCTAAATGTTGTATTTAGAACCCTGCCTGCCCAAGCCTGATAAAATGGCAAACGGGCAAAAGAAAGTTGCTGGGTGTGGGGGAGGACGGGGGGGGAGACTGGAAACACTAGCACAAATCTGAGCAGGGGAGGTAAAAGTAAAAGGGCAAGGAAGCTCCATACACATGCAAGCAGTAACTGTGTATTAGTAGGATAGACCCCTGATAGAAGAGTGTGTGGGTATCCTTGAGCTAGAGCCATCGAGGCAAGTATCTAGTGACCCATCCACTAACAAGCCAGTACATGTGGATAAAACACCCATCACTACCATTCCGGCAATGTTCAATAGAACAAATGCGAGAAAGGTAGATAAAAGCTTTAAGGAGGGGGAATTGCCCGATGAGGACACAGCTAATCTAGATCAAATTGCTTCAGGGGTACAGTGTACAAATAGATACCTTCTACTACAAGATATTGACAATAGTGAATTAGGAGGTGATGGGGGGAGGTGGATCAAGTACATCAGCTATCCCCAAATATTAAACACCAGGGTGGGCCTGAACCATGCAAGAGCCATCAAGATTTAACCATACAGGTTGGTGCAACGAGGAAAGAAATGGGTGTTGTTAGAGGCCAGATTGAGGAACTAATTGTGTTAGTGAAAACCTTGACCTCGGGCCAATTGCAAGCAAAGGTTTATAAGGGAAGGCACATCTATACCCCCACGCACAAACCATACGCAGACTCCTGGTGCCACATTTAGTTCAGGTGGTCCTATGGGTGGGGGTTAAACCGCAATTCCTAAAACATTGTTGTGTTGCCCCAAGTCCTATCCAAACCAACCCTGATAACAATATTGTTGAAACCTATTTACCAATAAACTCTGTCAGGGCACAGGTACACAGAACAACACTAGGGCACTATAGCACATCCAGCTAAGGCCTAGGGAGGCAAGCATGCATTCGGCATGTAGTTTTAAGGAAACGAACAGTCTACCAAAAATTGTCATGGTGAATGTCCCAAAACTTCCTGAGACTAATAGGCCAGAGAGCGAGGATTCCCTAATAAATCAATTCGCTGGATAAGGCATGCGAGAGGGTGCCGGTCGGTGATTAGGGAAGACCTAGTTAGAGCCCGTAGGTTAGTAGCAACAGCGAAGTCCCTGGATAGTATCGAGCTTACCATGGCAAATGCATACAAAGCGGAAAATCTTTTCGCTCTAGAATTTCGCACCAGTGCCCCAGGACTATCAAATATACAGTTTAGGCGCCCATCGAAGGGGAGGAGATAATGTTTGGCAACAAGGGCTTGGCCCCCCCAGGCTTAGGGGGGAATCAACATTAGAAACTATTGATTGACTTACGGGTAAAATGATAAGCAAGGTAGTCTGGCTAAGGAGGTGACCCCTAAAACTGTTTTACCTGGGTCTGATCCCCAACTATTAGAACTGGAACAGGTTGTAGAAGTGGAACCCTTGATAGCTAATTAAATTGTATAGATTATACAAGAAAGTAGTCCAAGTTTAGACATTTCAGTAGTAAATACCGAATTGGCAGTCAGAGGGGCATTAGTAACAAATACCCTCATGACATGAAACATTGCAGGATTAGGTTCTAAGGTGCGATCCCCCGAGTGGCATGCTTTCATTGAGAGGTTTGGCATCTGTCTGTTTCAAGAGACTTGGTTAGAGTCCCCCATTTTTTGTGCTGGCTATTTGAATTTCTATATTCCAGCTATCAGAGGTTCACGAGGTAGGCCATCAGGAGGCCTGATCATATGAGTGAGGCAAGATAGGGGCTGAATATTCAAACTATCTCAACCAACAATATTTGACATCCAGGCAGTCAGACTGTCTAGGGGCTCTAAGGGGATTGCAGTAATATACAATTTGTATGTGCGTGGCTCGAGAGGGAAAAGGTCGGGTGTTTTAGCGGCACTTGACGACCTTCTGGAGAGTAACCAGTCATGCCTACCGTTGATTATTGCGGGAGATTTTAACACAACCCTTGAGCCACTCTTGAATGAGGAGGGCAGTTTACTTGATGAGGAAGACCTAGGGTGGGGCGTCCCAAAGTTTGAGCTAGAGCCAATAAAAGAATGGACTGATGTGGTGGTCCATATCCACTCCATATGTATGGAAAATGATCTACGGGCACTCAATGGCCGTACAAAGTCTGACAAACTGGGGGCGGTTACATTTAATAATGGCTATAGCTCAAGCAGGATTTATTATGTTTTGGTTAGCCTAGCATTGTGGCAGACAGTGAGGGATATGATAATACATGCTATAGTGGAAAGCGACCATAATCCGCTATGTGTGGATATGGACCTGTTTAGTTATAAGTCTCGCAGTGATATAGAAGTCAGTTATATGTCTAAGGAGGTGGTACCATCAAATGACCAGAGATGACTAAAATGGACTAAATTTAAAGATCTATCCCTAGTGCTGTCTAGCATTGAAGTTGAGTTGGGGCAATTATCGATCTAAATGCCGGTTTATCCAATATGCCAAATTTGCTTGACCGTAATTTACCAACTGCCATACATGATGAATTTTTTGGGCGCTTGCAGAAGCACTTTTTGCAAATAGTAAACCCAAATACCTAAAGTGCAGGACTGGTATAGTGCTGACTGCAAAAGGACGCGTGCAGAGTTGAGAGACGCTATAGAAGTAGGGGACCTAGCACAAGTAAGACTAGCAAGGGCAACATATCGGGGGGCAATACTTAAAGTCATAGGTGGAATGATTTGAAGGCGGCCTGTGACAATAGGAACCCAAAGCAATTTTGGAATATTTATAAATGGAACCGAGGAGGGTAGGCTGCTGAGCCCCATGACCATGTCTCACAATTAGAGTGGGTTAACCACTTAAACCACAATACGCGGCCAGTGAGCATGACAGTGAAGGTAGTATTGCGAAACAGTTTTATACTGAGGAAGCATTTAGTAGGGCTGATGTTGAGGTGGCCTTAAAATCTATCATGGCAGAAAAAGCCCAGGGTCTGGATGGAATACCTGGGGATGTATTTCTTGCCACTCGTCACCAGCCGACTGGACTACGGAAATGCCCTCTACGCCGGAACCACAGCCAAACTTCAGAAAAGACTCCAACGCATCCAGAACGCCTCTGCACGACTCGTCCTGGACATCCCCCGACACAGCCACATATCCGGCCACCTGAGAGACCTGCACTGGCTCCCAGTCAGCAAGAGGATCACGTTCAGACTCCTCACCAATGCACGCAAGGCCCTCCACGACCTGGGCCCCAAGTACCTCAACAACC
This sequence comes from Lissotriton vulgaris, assembly GCF_964263255.1. Classification (NCBI taxonomy): domain Eukaryota; kingdom Metazoa; phylum Chordata; class Amphibia; order Caudata; family Salamandridae; genus Lissotriton; species Lissotriton vulgaris. Next base: position 164,200 of record NW_028246830.1, read on the forward strand.
GCCTGACCTTCTACACGCCCACCTGCCAACTACGATCGACCAGCCTCGCCCTCGCCGCCGTCCCACGCATCCGCAGAGCCACCGCTGGAGGAAGATCCTTCTCCTACCTGGCAGCCAAGACATGGAACTCCCTCCCCATCCACCTTCGGCTAACCCAGGACCATCTCTCCTTCAGGAAGCAACTCAAGACCTGACTTTTCGAGCAGTAACGGACCCCTCTCCCCCAGCGCCTTGAGACCCTCCGGGTGAGTAGTGCGCTATATAAATGTCATGATTGATTGATTGTCAACAAGGCAAGGTGGAGTTTATATATTTTCCTACTGTCAAATGCTATAGCTCAGGGGTCGCCGATTCCAGATTCCTGGAAAGGTGTGGAGATCATTCCCCTTTTTTAAAAAGGAGACAAGGCGTGCCCAGGGAACTACAGGCCCATCAGCCTTATCGATTCGCTTCAAAAGGTAATGGACAGGTTGGTTTTAATAAAAGTGCAGGATTGAATTGATGAAGACGGTATCCATCTATCTATCCCCCCTCCAAGCAGGATTTCGTTCTTTTATAGCACTATAGTTAAAATATTCAGGTTCACGCTTTTGCATTGGAAAGTAGTGACCCTGGGTAAGGGGAGCTTATATGCCGTTTTTGTTGACCTTCGAGCAGCATTTGACCTCGTGCTACGAGGGAAGCTCTGGTTGACACTAAAAGATATGGGGCTACCCCTTGATTTGTTCTCCCTTATCAGGCTGCACGAAAGTAATAAGGCCAGGATTCGCTGGGGCAAACTGGGAGAGGTAACGGAATGTTTTCCAGTGGAAAAAGGGGTACGCCAGGGATGCGTTCTGGCCCGACCCTCTTTTCATTGTACATTAACGGGATAGTGAACTGCATGAAATTAACTAATACGGATGCACCAGTAATGGCAGGCAAAAAGGTTCCCATACTGATGTTTGCGGACGACACGTTGATTCTCTCAAAAACTCCGATTGGGCTTCACAGGGCCCTCTCAATTTTGAAGAGTTTTGTGCTCAACGGGGAATGGAGGTCAACATGTCTAAAACAAAACTGATGTCATTTAACCCACACAGAGCATTTAAAGGAAGCATCAGACTAAATAACATCAAACTTGTCCAGGTTACGGAGTTCACATATCTGGGGGTCCACATTGAGGAGGGGCTAAGATGGTCACATGAAGTTGATCCAGCATCATTGAAACATAGTCAACTGGCAGGGGTATTGTTTAAAGAATATAACACCTCTTTTACCAAGATAATCAGCCCACTATGGAGATATATAGTGCAAAGGTGATCAGTTCTGCCTTATATGGTGCTGAACTTTGGGGTGACAAGAACTTAGTCAAATTAACCATCTCGGAAAATAAGTTCTTTAGAAATATAGCGAGATTGCCCCAGAGTACCCCGATGCGCCCATTGTTGATTGACCTTGGGCGGAAGCCGATCGCAGAAATTGCTAAATTGCGCCCTTGGCGGAGACTATGGACTACCCCCGAGCTAGCAGAGTATGCGGCTGGCTTCTTAGAAGTAATCGGGGTGGACAGACCACGTAAAATAGGATGGCTAAGACGCTTGGAGCCACATTATTTTGTATGGGCATGGGCTTGCTGTGGGATGACCCATAGAATTCTATTTTCCCCCCCCAAACAGATGCTGAAAGCTAAATACTGGGAAATGGACCAAACGGATTTGGTGAGGAATTGTGAGTCAACCTCCCTCAAAGGCCGTTTCTTATGTGGCACATTGGTACCCGAGTTAGATTGCTATTGGAACATTATTACAAAGCCCTTTGAGCAGAAATTAGATTTCCAGTTCAGGGTGGGTACACTCCCCATAAGAGCCTTTACTAGCAAATGGTCAGTATCCAGTGATAATTTATGTTTGGTGTGCCAGTCTGAAAATGAATCCCTATCCAATGTACTATTCTGCTACAGAGCTCCGCGGCGTATTTGGTTGTCCCAATTTGCAAACTCTTAGGAACAAGAAGGGCACAGGAGGCAGAAAGATGAAGCAATACATATGAAGTGATAGTTGTTGCCATGGCGAAATTCTTGGGGTGGGCATGGGCAATTAGAGCACGGTCCCTAAAGGAGAGAACAGCTCACTAAATATATCAGTCTCACAGTATTTCATGTCTGACTATCGCCCCCACTAAATCGGATAGTTTGTCTAAATGTAACTGAAATTCTAATTTACTCATCTATACTAATATGATAAGGAGAGAGCCCAAACCTTTGAGGCGGGTAATCTCAGGAACCACAGCACCAATCGCAACGCCCAATACAGCGTTGGAAAGGGCAGTTACAGCAGAAGGACATAGTTTAGTTTCGTTTTTAGTTTAAAGGAGTTTGTAAAGCGCCTAGTGACGCCTCCCGGAGTGTCCCCGCGCTGTGGAGAGAGCATAATAGACGGAGAGAGGTAGACCCATTCACAAGATAAAGAGGAAAGTTTTCAACTTCTTTCTAAAAGCGGACTCATTAATCTCTAGCCTGGTATCCAGAGGCAGGAGGTTCCAGTGCCTTGCCGCTAAGATGCGGAACGATCTGCCTCCCATTCTAGCTTTTTTGGGGCAGGCAGTTCTGAGTAGACCTATTCCTTTGGATCTGAGGGATCTGTTGGGTTCATACAAAGATGCCAGATCCGACATATAGGCCGGTGCTCTGTGATGAATTATCCTATGGCACCAGAGCATAGCTTTAAAAACAATCCTCTTGCTAATAGGTAGCCAATGGAGGGCTGCTAGAGAGGGACGTGAAGGGGCTCTGCGGGGAAGCCTTAACACCAGGCGTGCTGCCGAATTTTTTAAAACCTGTAGTTTCTTGATGTTTTTCTCCAACGTACCCATGAGCAGTACATTTCCGTAATCAATACGGGAAGTCATCAATGCCTGCGTCATGGTGCGTCTGGAGTTAAGAGGTAGCAGGTCAAGGGTGCGATTGAGCGTCTTCATCACCCCGAAACATTTGCCTACAGTTTTCTTTACGTGGCTGTCAAAGGACAGCTTATTGTCCACCCAGACGCCTAGATTCTTCGCCTCTCGATTAGGAGAGGGCAGAGGACCCAGGCAACTGGGCCACCATTCTGCCGTCCATTTGGTCTCATTGCCTCCAATAATGAGGACCTCCGTTTTTGTGCCGTTCAATTTTAAACAATGCTCTGTCATCCAGGTGGCCAGCTTGGTCATGCAGGCATTAAAGTTATCAGCTTCCATAGACGGGGCTTGGGTTAGAGATATAAGAAGTTGCGTATCGTCGGCGTAGGAGACAAGCTCCACGCCGAACGATTGCACCACCTCTGCCAGGGGGGCCATGTATAGATTAAACAGGGTGGGACTCAGGGCCGAGCCCTGAGGTACCCCCTGTTCAAGCAGCACCCTGTCTGAGAGGGAAGGCTCTCTCATAGGCTATGCAGACGCCCACCATATACATTTAAAAGGTAAAAGAACTGTGCCAGCAAAGTAGTCCCTTGTGGGCGTGTCTGCGTTGTGCTGTGGGCGTGTGCTGGGGGCGTGACAAACGCTGGGGGCGTGTGGTACATTCCGCCCTTCATGCCATGTCTCATATCATCTGCTGTGGGCGTGTGCTGGGGTCGTGGGTGTGTGCGGGGCGCGGGATTACGGAAAAAAAGCGAGCGTTGTGCCCAATATTTCATTGTTTTTTCTTCCCAGCTTTTGTACATTTCAGCTCCGGGTGTCCACCCTGCTCCCTTTAAATACCCCTGCACCCCATAATCAAAACCCATCCCTACTCCTTAAAATACCTCAACACCCTTAAACACTAACCCATCTTAACCCTATAAATATACCTTGTACCCCGAAACCCAAACCTATCCCTAAACCCTAAAAATACCCCTGTACCCAAAAGCCAAACCTAGACCTGAACCCTATAAATACCCCTGTACCTCAAAACCCAAACCTTACCCTGAACCCTAAAAATGTCCCTGTACCCCAAAACCCAAACCTAGCTCTGAACCCTAAAAATACCCCTGTACCCCAAAACCCAAACCTACCCCTGAACCCTAAAATACCCCTGTACCCCAAAACCCAAACCTAGCCCTGGACCCTTAAAATACCCCTGTACCCCAAAACCCAAACCTACCCCTGAACCCTAAAATACCCATGTACCCCAAAACCCAAACCTAGCCCTGAACCATAAAAATACCCCTGTACCCCAAAACCCAAACCTACCCCTGAACCCTAAAATACCCATGTACCCCAAAACCCAAACCTAGTCCTGAACCCTAAAAATACCCATGTACCCCAAAACCCAAACCTAGCCCTGATCCCTAAAAATACCCCTGTACCCCAAAACCATACCTATCCCTAAACCCTAAAACTACCCCTGTACCCCATAACCCAAAACTATACCTGAACCCTTAAAATACCCAAACACCCCAAAACATATACCTCAGTACCCCAAAACATTTACCCTTATACCCATACTTACCTTATCCAAACATTTTTAAAAAAACATGCTTTTACCATTCATGCATTTACAACGAATTTAGTTGTAAATGTATGCGTGGTAAAAGCATATAAAATGTAATGCTATGCGTTATAATGGCATTGCGGAGTCCTGGTACTTTCATAATGAAAGTATGCGGAGTGATGGTATGCGGAAAGAAAGTTGCGGAATAATGGGTGTTTACCCTCCCCCGGTAAGTACATTGATGGCACGATGGCCCACATCTCCAGCAACATACTCCTATTTTTTCACCACCGATTTGAAAAATGCACAGGTCTCTCTCATTGATGGCCAGCACCGACATACACATTTAGACACACCTCCCGCAACAAGTTCTAGAATTGCGAACTTTAGAGCTGGGGAGCTACGTTCGAATCTCGGCATCAGCTCAACATCCTGTGATTCCAGGCAAATCGCTTTGTCTCCCTGTGCCTACCACAAATGAATGTGTTCTTCTGTAATGTAAATTGTGCTCATGCCATGTTGTCGCGCTATATAATATTACAAGGAAAAATAAACTAGGGAAACTCAGGTTCACACACTACTGAACGCGCACTCTTAAGTGCATCAGCAGTGCCCTGTGAATCTGAGCGTTTCACAGGCCTGTCACAGATAAGAAATGCTATCAAAACGAAATCCTACTAAACAATATACTACTGGCCGGCAGCAATTCATACCCGGACAACGTCGGCAAGGGCTGCTAGTTTTTATATAAGATTTTATGCTGTATATAGTGTTTTTAAAAGGTTTTATAATTCTATTTTAGAAAGTTTCCATTGATTCTAAACTGCTCTTTTTTTTCTTTTAATGACTTTAACCTGGAAATCATGTGTAATTGTTTTATATGTATATTGTGTGCTTTGATGACCTAATAAGTCGAATAAAGCTTTTTGGAATTGGATATGGTGCTACACTCTGGTATGAAACCGAGAGTCTAAACAGTAAGGTCATTGTGTAAAGTGATGTGGTCTGGTGTTTGTAGCATACGTGTGCAAGTAGTGTTAGACATTTATACCATACAGGGAGTGGGGAGCGAACTACTGACTGCTACTGTGTGTTGATAGTATACCGAAAGCGGGAAGCGAAGTAGTTACACCTACCGGTGTGAAGACTTGGGGATGAAACCAAGCTGATTGCTGTAAAGTGATGGGCTCTGGGCGCTGTAGCATACCTGTGGAGGAAGTGTTAGTTTACGTTTATACAATATAGGGAGTGGGAAGCAAAATTCTTACCCCTACCAGTCTCAAGACTCGTAGATGAAACCATGAACTCATTGCTGTAAAGTCATGGGCTCTGTGTAGTATTCCAATGTAAGTCATAGTAGAATGTTAGTATGTAATTCTACTAGAGTCCAAGTATGTAATGTTAGAATGTAGGGCCGTCATGAGGTGAACCTTGCGGAGTTTGTACACAGTGCTGGATTAGACGGTTGCTTTTCTGTCTGCTCCTGTTGGTAGTTGTTTCAGGTGTCTTGTTTTCTTGTAATAAATCTACTTATGAGATCCACTGCTGTCTACCTCTCCACTACATAAATTTGGCTATGAGCTGGAGGAGGCAAAAAGAAGGCACCACTCACCAATATTTTAAAATTGCTTGCTTTGTGCTGAAGACCCGTTTTCTCCGTGTAGCTGTTTCTACTCATGCCAGGGTCGTCGGCTCATTGAACTATGTTATCTGACTTCTGGTAGGATTTATATTTTTAGATTTTGCGCTTCCTCTGCTTCTTCACTACATTCTGGTCACTGTACTACACGTGTGTAAGTAGTGTTAGTATGCGTTTATACTAACAAATGCATCATGGTCGTAGGGAGGGAGACCTCTCAGGCGCAGCTCATACAATGTCCCGGGTTGAGCATTTGCAGGACATTTGTGTTTGCTATTAGAGGGTGGTGCATGGCTTCCACCCTGTGATAGCATATACTTGTTCGACTACTTGAAGCGAGAGGAGGAAAACCTTGTATCGCTGTAATAGAGGGGATGCGGATGGTAAAAATGGAGAGAAAAGAAACAAACAAAAAAAATGGGGTCTCACCCGTTCTTTTAAATGATGCCCCTGGTGGGTAATGTTCTGTGGTCAATCCAATTATTATATTGCGGGCTCTCTGTAGGAGTGTGAATCTTAATGTCACAAGTAAATTAGGTGCAGAAGGGCACAGACATTTTTCAGCCTAGGGGAGCTCCACCTTCCCAGGTATTGTTTACTAATTGTTCGGGGGGTTCAAGGTCAACTGAAGTCCAGGGATCGCCACACTCCGGGTCTTTATTTAAATATGCAGGGTGGGCCTCTGCAGTCCCTGAAGCCTCGGTGGTCCTAGGCAGTGCCTTATTTGTTCTGTAATCACAGGGGCAGTACTTGTGGTGTTATAAAGTGATACACTCATAGAACTCTTGCAGTTGTACAATTACCCAGGCTTCATTTGTCTAATAGTCAGTTAGATTATGTTTGGTAGGTGCACTCTAATATTAAGTAATTTTGTCCTTAAAATCTACTATAAACAGATAATTTTCACAATTAAAAATCAGAAAAAGAAGACCTATACACTCAGTTATTGATTTGAAAAAAGTAACCTTTATTAAAATACAAATAAATAGAAATAGAAATGTAACTTTAATAGAAGAAACAGTATATTGAAAAATACGTGGGTTGGACTCCAATGGAAGCAGCGTAGGAAACCTGTAAGACAAAAATGAAACATATAAGTATGTGTGCTATGTGGAAGAGGTAAAGAAAGGTAGTCCAAATGAAAGGACCATAGTGAGAATAGAAGGGAGGGGGAGTGGGTGGAAGGGAGAAGGGGAGGGAGAGTCAAAAGAAGAGAGGGAGGAGGAGACTGAGCATCGGCCTATTGCACCCAGCCCTTAGTGTTTACCCTCCCGTCACCCGTTTGTCTAGGATGCTGGGGTCCACGAGAGAGTGTGGTTCAGCAAGTCCTTAAAATTAAATACATGAGGCCAGAGATTATGGGCCATATTATCAAGGAAAGGCGATAACATTATCGCTACTTTAGCGGCAGGAAACTGTCGCTAGAGCGGCGATAAGGGGTTGATAATATACCCTTGTGATTTCCCATAGAAGCCCAGGTTCTGGTGTGAACCTGGGCTTTTATGGGAATTCACAAGGGCATATTATCAACCCCTTATCGCCGGTTTAGTGGCAGTTTCCTGCCGCTAAAGCGGCGATAATGTTATCGCCGTTCTTTGATAATATAGTTCTACATTATTAGCTACCGGAAAATCGCTTGCATGCACCTGTGCACCCAGGGTGCTGCACCCCAACCCCTTCCCCCGCACTGTGTTCAATTGTAGGGGTTGCACACTGAGGCTTCACTGTTCACCTGCCACCACTGGTGTGTCCCACGACGTGTTGGTGCAAGCTACTAGTCCGGGGTACGTTTGTACGGTAGACCAAGTCTCCGGTCGGGGACGGTGTCTTGATACCACGATGGAAGGTGTCAGATTGCCAGGTAATCATTGGGTGGTCAGCTCCCACTTCACCCTTCTTGAGGCAATCAATGGAATGTCTGAAAAGGGAGAAATAATTTAATGGTGGAAACGTCTGGAGGTAAATGAAGGTTTATTTCAAGCTTCATAGAAAATTAGGAGTTGAGTGCATCCTTCATTACGATCTACCTACTGTTAGTGGTAATTGTGGTTCAAAGAGGAGTTGGAATGCACAAGAGTACACAAGGTTAAATAATATGTTATACCAACGTTCACATACAAAGGAACGGAGCGCATGCTAGAAGCATAATGTGTGCGTGTAATGCAGTGGCGGTAGCCTGTGTGCATGTATACTTAGTAGGGAGCTCACTACAGAGCCCTAAAAGCCAACGCCACGTGTCTGTAGGGCAGCGCTGCCCGCTGGCTCACTACAGTATGGTCCAGCAGGTCCCTAAAATGAGACCGATGTGAGTGAATGAGGTCAGAGATCACACATCATTATGCATTGCAACATCGCTTTTTCGCACATGCGCACTCAGGGTAATGCACCCCACCCCTCCCGCATCATTGCGCTCAAAAGGTGTCTGTAGGGCAGCGCTGCCCATAGGCTCAGGCCTACCTTGCGGAACAGCAGGTCTTTAAAATGAGACAGAGATGTGACTGAATGAGGTCAGAGATCACATCATAACTAAGGCTCCCGGTTTTCTGTTTAAATGGATTTTTACATATAAATACAGAGAGAAAGCTTTTTGGTTTTTGTCTGTATTTATATATAAAAACGGAAAAATACTAACAAAACCAATGCTCCTCCTGCCTCTGTGCTCTGTAAAATCCGAGTCAGAGGTGCACAGGGGCAGCCAAAAGAAATAGGAAACTGCTGCCCTGAAAGTGCTCCAGAGACTGGGGAACTGGCAGCGCTGTGTCTGCAGAGACACTCCAGCACCCCTCACAGCGGTAGTTCACACAATCCAATTGTTGTAGCAGTGCAAGCAGCCAATGTCCATTAAGAGGTGTGAAAACACCACAGGACATTGGCAGCAGCTCCAGCAACCTTTTGTTTCTTTTAGGTCTCACGTGTGGCGTCACTGTTGTGCTGTAAACATCCCACGCCACCTTAATCCCACCAAGTTCTAGTCCGAGAACATTTTCGGGTAATGTTGACAGGACATATTTCCTGTCTGAGTGATTTTAGACACATCGAACTGTTGCTGCTGGCATTGTTTTGATAAATGACGCACATTGTAGGCCTCCTGAAGAGTGTTATAGGAGCCGATTAACAGTGAGAGCCTCAAGTGTATCTGGACTGCAAAGGATGTCTGCCCTATGTCCCACTGGGCTTAGTTTGTTCTTCCCAGCTCGCCTCTTTCTTAGGACCGAGGATTCATCATTGTTTTTCCCCCTTCAAAACACCAGCTTGGTGCATTACAGGGCATGTAGTTTTGCTGTTAACAGTTTCATAATAGGCTCCAAACCCCAGTTTACAAAGTGTGCTTGCTGTTGACTAAAATACGAGAATTGCCCACTTCTCGGCTATGTTTTAAAATTTTACAAAGTCAGCTACTCTATAAAAAAAATGCTTGTTTCACACGTAAATTTAAAAATAAACTCCGATGACACTTTTATTCACATCAAGCATTTAAAGAACCATTGGAAATATTCATCTTTTTTTCATTTGCGTAGCTATCCAACACAATAAATAACCGCCTCCCCCCCCCGCCGCTCAGTCATGCGGCTGATTGTGTCAGACATGGAACAAAAGAGGGGTATACCCAAAACAGTCACTGGGACCTGGGTTCTAAATAGTACAGTTACAAGTGGTCCCAGTGTGGAACCTTTGGAAGGACACAAAATGGATAAATGTAAAATTTAGAAAGAATACTTTCAAAACAATACATAGGATTACAATGTTACTATTCACATAGAATCCACAAAACACAATGTGTAATCAAACATTACATTTAATTATAAAGTTCAATATTCATCACATATTGACCAAAAAGCAGTGCCCCAGGGAGGACGAGTGGGAAGTGCAAGGATACGTGGGGATTGGGGGAAAAATGGTGATATAAAACTGGTCAGTAGGACCCGATTTTAAACCAAAAAATTCACAGCATGTTGGCTCTTATGTTCCTGCCACATTCAGCACATAAATGGCAATCAATGTTGTTACACAGTCTCACAAAGTGACCACTTAGATCATTATCATAATGTGGGCGGATGTGGTAGAATGAGAAAGATTGTCGACGTTTCGACCCCTATTGTTCTAGAGAAACTGAAACCCTTAGGCTGGGATCTTCATCAGGACAAAAAACGGTGGGGGCCTGAAGCCTGATTCTTAGGAACTGCGATTGAGGGAGGATGGAGGGGATGGTATGGGAGAAAGCTGCAGGCGGTGCTGTGCTCAGTGGAGGAGTGAGAGACATGCTTGCTGGTATGTGGGCAGAGATAGAGAACTGTAAGTATGAGGTGACTTGGTAGAGACATCTGCTGGCTAGAATGTCCCCAGAGGCTGGGTTTGTTGCAAGCAATAATGTTTTTTGGGAGAGAGAGGTGCAGTGGGTGAAGCGCAATGGGAGAGAATGCTTCAGGGAGTGTTCCGAAAGTGAAACCGCTGCAGAGGAAGTGCGGTGCCATGGAGACCGAGAGAGGCCCAGAAGAGATGTGGACGCATCCATGAGATACAATTCTGCAAGGTTGATGTGCTTTAACAAGCTATAACAACCTAGTGCAAGTGTGCATGCCAACTTGAATAAATTTGGAAAAATACTAGCTTTAGCATTTTTTTTTTCTTGCGTCAAAAATAAATGTGGATAAATACAGATAAAATGACCCAAAAATAAATATAGATAAATACAGACGGAAATGTGAAAAAAGTAAATACCATAAAACAGAGAGCCCTAATCATAACACATGGCAATATCGCGTATTCGCACGTGCGCACTCTGGCTGATGCATCCCACCCCTCCTGCAGCACTGCGCTCGAGAGGTGACTGTAGGGCAGTGCTGCCTGCTGGCTCAGGCCTACAGTACGGTCCAGCAGGTCTTTAAAATGAGACCGAGGTGAGACCGAATGAGGTCAGAGATCAAATCATTATGCATGGCACTATTGTTTGTTCTCACCTTTGCAGCCAGGCTAAAGCACCCCACCCGCCGCACAACGCTCAATTGGAGGCCCTGTGCACCCAGGCCGCTCCGCTTACCTGCTGTCATTGTTGTGTGAGTAAACACTACGGGCAGCAGTGCTCACTATTCAGATGGAGTGTTGATTGCAGGAGAGTGTACACCTCATGGATCCCTTGCATAGACGATGGGCAGTAGGGCTCACAATTTATATCCCGTGTTGATTGCCAGGATGGTGTACACCTCATGGATCCATTTCTTTATTTTATTGCGCATTGTGATATGCGAGGTGGATGCAGCATATCATTTGAGGTAGTGTGGAAGATGAGGGATGTGTGGCGTTGTGGTTATACTATTTATACGTACGCAAAGTGGGCTGGGCTTGCTTACGCCAGGCCAGCATAGGGGTGTGAATAGTTATTCCGGGGACCTGGGCGTTGTTCAGTTCCTGTCTAGCCAGGAAGTGTACCTGTGTGTTTCTTTTGTAGTTTTGACCTCGCAGAGTGTGCAATTTAGATTAGTGTAGCATGTGTTGGGATGGCGGAAACTATTGTTAATGACATGGCATGTGATCTAGGATGTGCAGTCTGCCCGTGGCTGATGATGCTACTTAGAGCCACCAATACCCAGGCCGAAAGGCAGCACAATAATGTGCACACACAACACCAGGGGCATCGTGTAACACATTTGTTTTTTGATGGAACGTTTGAGATGCATGGCAATCGCACGTTGAAGGCTAATATACAGAGCATGAATATTGAACAAGATGATTGTTGCATGGTGTGTGTAGTATAAGATGTGTATACAGGAAAACACTTTTCAATAAAGCTTTATAAGCAGAAGAGGTGTCTCATCAAATGCTGTAGAGAGAATGAGTAAAATGGGTGGTGTCGTCAAACTGTTACAATGGGAAATGTTATGAACCAATCAAATGCTTTTTTTTAAGGTCACATGGCAATCGCGCACCGAGCGTGCAAGGAGACCACACCCAACGTGATTTTGACAAAATATATTTATCATAATATAAGTTTATTACAGTTAGAAATATATAAATGTTTAAAATAATTTAGATTTTCGCGTGCTCTCATATACTGTTTAAAGTTATTTAGATATACTTTTGAGACAAAAAAAGGGAATGGCGTACCCGGTGCGATACTATACGTCTGTGACGTAACACAGGGCCTGGCAGCCTGTACTTGTCAAATACGCAAAGCGCAGTGGGCACGACCCCATACATACATGACGTAACATGTGGCTTGGTACTGCGTACCCGTGTGACACCAATGTAGAACCTGGAATGACTTCATGCGTATATGGTGTTACGCAAAACGCGGTTTCACAAACTCTTTTGATACGAAATGCGCATTATTTATGAGTTTAGCAATATGGCGGATAGGATTTGTGGTGATGGAGCTTGCTACGCTACGGGTATTGGAGTGCAGCTTCCGCCCCCCCCCCCCCAAAAAAAAAATTATATATATTTTTTGGGGAAGATATAAAACATTATATAATTTTTAAAGTAAAAAAAAAAGAAGTATAATAGAGTTCCAAAATATTTAAAAATATATAAGAGAAAATGTAGGGTTTATGAACATTAAATATGAAATTAAAATTTTAAAAAACCTTTGAAAATCACTGAGAAAGTTAGTTGAATATTTGACTCATTTAAAACCAGAGAAATTAGCCTGCTCTAGTTAGTTGAGCTAACTAGAACTTGCGCGCCCGAAATGCACTGCTGTTGATGTCCCATATTACATCACTCATAACATGGTCGGTGACATCACTTATGACATCACTGATGACCTCTCAAATGACATCACTCATGACATCCACGTGACAATCTGATGCACATACTGATGCTCTAATATAAACTTCGATACATCCATTCTATAATGCTGACTACTATTTTTGAAACCATACAGAGAAGAATGCCATAAACTACATAGCACTCACTATTTCCTAGGTCTACACACACATCCAGTCACTTATACATGTAGTTACTCATCAATACAGGACTATAATATGCACTCATACATCTATACATGCAGTCTCACTCTGCCAGTCATCCATAGAGTTACTCACACACCAGCCGGTAATGCAAAGAATCAATCATATACCCCTTTAATCATGTACACAATTATACACAACAACTCTGTTATTTATGGACATACCACATCACTTATTTATACAGATACTAACACATATTTACTGTCTTGTACAATCACTGTTGAGCAGACACTTATTTATACACCCACTCTTCAAATAACTTAGTCTCACGTATACTCATTTATATTCTCCAACACTCACATATAGTGTCTTAAAACATATGTAGTTACTCACAGATATACCACTGACACATTTATTTACTCACCAACACACCCATAGACACACTAACTCACCCATACAGCCCTTCCCAGATTCACTTTTTAATCCATACAACCACTGAATCACCCAGTCAGACATCTATGCACAGACTCGTACACCCACCCACACTCAGGGACCCATACAAATACTCAGACAACAAATCAATAACCAATATAGACACTCCTGTAGCTATTCAATAACCCATGCAATTGCCTGCACACCAATGGAGAGACTGATACAGACTTTCACACAGTTTAGTCACTAACCCATGCATTCAGTAAGACATGTTCAATAACTCCGATATACAGTCAGTCACGCACCTACGAAATAATAATTTCAGGCACTTGTAAATGTGTTCATTCTTCAATATACCTTGAGAGAGAGATATATATATATATATATATATATATATATATATATATATATATATATATATATATATATATATATATATATATATATATATATCCATAACCTACTGGCAGTCGCCAGTAGGTATATATAGTTAGGACCTAGTTACCATAGGAAATTCCGAACATTCTATTGGGAATAACTTTGACGCCGATTGAGGGATCTGTTTGTAATTTTCCTTAAATTTGCCTCGCTCCGCTCCTTCCCTGAAAGTTTCGGGGGGATTCGTCAAGCGGGGGCCGAGAAAAAAGGGGGGTCCCAAAACATGTTTTCCCCATGTTAATTTCCATAGGGACATTCTGACACGGCTACAGCTCAAACGGCTGAACGGAATTACACCAGATTTGGCAAAATGGTATGGACTGGTATGCAGCAGTGCCTTTTGTATGTTTGGTGTAAATCCCTCCAGTAGTTGTTGAGAAAATTGAATTTGAAATTATATATCTATATGCGCTCAACATTCTATTGGGAATAACTTTGGCGCCGATTGAGGAATCTGCGTGTAATTTTTCAGAATTTCGTCCAGCTCCGCTCCGCTCCTTCCCCGAAAGTTTCGGGGGATTCGTCAAGCGGGGGCAGAAAGGGCGGTCCCAAAACGTGTTTTCCCCATGTTAATTTCCATAGGGACCTTTAGACACGTCTACAACCCGAACGGCTGAATGGAATTACACCAAACTTGGCAAAATGGTAGGGCCTGGTATGCAGATGTGCCTTTGCTATGTTTGGTGAGAATCCCTCCAGTAGTTCTTGAGAAAATTGAATTAGAATTTTTTCAAATGGCATTTTCTATGGGACCTTTAGACACGGCTACAGGCTGAACGGAATTACACCAAACTTGGCAAAATGGTAGGGACAGGTATGCAGTAGTGCCTTTTCTATATTTGATGAAAATCCCTCCAGTACTTGTTGAGAAAATTGAATTTGAGCAAATTATATATCTATATGCGCTCACCGTACTCGCACCGTACGCGTACCGTACGTGCGCGTACCCTTATGTGCGCGAGCGAGTTTCTGATTGGCTGGAAGTCGACTGTCAACATTCTAAACTGTCCAAACCAGGAAGTGTTGGCCACCATCTTGTTTTTCAGGAGAACTGAGGCACAAGAGAGCCCAAAACAAGAGTGGAAAACACGAAAAGGGGGCAGAGTAGAGACCCCCAAACCCTCCAGCCCTTCTCAGGGGGTCCCAAAAGGACCCCCAAGGGCAAAAAAAAAAAAAATAAATAAAAATAGCGGGGTACGCGCACTGCATGCGTACCGTGCGCGTACCCCGCGATTTAAAAAAATAATAATAATTTGCACTGAGAAGGGCTAGGGGGTCTCTACCCTGCCCCCTTTTTGCGTTTTTCACTCTTGTTTGTGCTCTCTAGTGCCTCACTTCTCCTGAGAAACAAGATGGCTGCTCAGGTGGTCCCAGAAGGATAATAACATATATAAACGTTATCCGCTAATAGAATTAGCATTTACAAAACCTTTGAAATTTATTGAAAAAAAATATAGGTTTCACGCCTGATATAGTTGGGAATTCGAAGTTAAAAAACCTTGCAAATTCACTGAAAAAAACATAGGTTTCAGGCCTTGTATAGTTAGGAATTACCATTTTAAAAACCTTGCAAATTCACTTAAAAAATTTCTCCTATATAGTTAGTTGTACTAACTATATTTCGCGCACCCGCAATCCACTGCTGATGATGTCACATATTACATCATTCATGACATGGACAGTGACATCACTGATGACCTCTCAAATGACCTCACTGATGACATCTCATTTGACATCACTGATGATATCATTCATGTGATAATATGATGCACCTCCTCAGACTCGAATATAACCTTTGATACACCCAGTGTTAAATACAAACTACCATTCTTGAAACCATTGACACACCAATACCAGTTACTACACTGATTCCTAGGTATACACACACATTCACTCATTCACCCATAGAATCACTTATACATACAGTCGCTCATCAATACAACACTATCATATGCACTCATATACCTATACAGACACTCACACACTGCCACTCATCCATGGAGTTACTCACACACCTAGTCAGTCATGCAAATAATCAATCACACTTCCATTTCCTCAACTATACAGTTATACACACACAACACCTTACTTATTCAAACATATACTAACACATACTTACTCTCTTATACAATCACTGATACAAGTACACAATGATCCATACAGCCACTCGCACATTCACTGGCTCTCATGTATAGTCATTTATATATGCCAACTCTCACATGCACTGTGTTTTACATATGTACTTACTTGGACATGTAGCACTGAGATATC